>NC_037689.1:145891067-146191067 GCF_003255815.1 Theropithecus gelada | reverse complement strand
GGTTATGTTTTCTTCCTCATTGCTCTTTAATAACTTCATTAAGAAACTACAGGTGGTGGGCATCTGTAGTCCCAGCTACTCAGGAGGCTGAGGCAGGAGAATGGCGTGAACCTGGGAGGCGGAGCTTGCAGTGAGCCGAGATTGTGCCACTGCACTCCAGCCTGGGGGACAGAGCGAGACTCTATCTCGGGGAGCAACAGGGGAGGGGAGGGGAGGGGGTGGGGGAGCGGGGGGTGGGGGAAGAAAAAGAAAAACTACAAAGTAACACAATGTCTGGTGAGTCCATTCAGAGCCTGAATCCTGTCATTGAAATAAACAGATCTCTTTGAGACAAAATAGACAGACATGATATTACTGTGTAAACATACAATTCCACAGCCGTGAAAATCACAATTTCACCTTCTTATGCCCATGCTTCACCCGTTTTTTGGGACAGAGACATTTTTGAGGGAGATTAGAAACACCGTTTGATTTAGAAGACCTAGGTGGGCCCTGTTCCAAGACTGTAACATAGCTCAGAATCATAGAGGCTGAGGGGTGGGAGACCAACTTTTCTCCTCCAGAAACTATTGATGATTAAAGTTAAATGTATTTTTATGTTGCTAGATTTAATTACTAAAAAGTATAACTGCTTAAATTTGAACACTGACAAGTGTTTGTTGGTGTAGCTGCATGTGTAGACACATATACTCATTAATTTGTTTAATTCCCTTTAACAGACTCTGTCTGTATAGTTTAAAATAAAAATAAATTCTCCTGTGATTTAACCTCATATCTTCTGTATACTAGGTCAGTGCTTTCCCCCACAATACCACAACTGACAGAAAGGAGGGGATTAAACCTAGGTCTCCAAACTTCCCCAATTCAGTACTCTTGCCTCGTAAGCATTCAGAGTTCCAGCTGAAGCAGGTAGGATGTCATGGCATGAATGGACACTGATAAAAAGCACTGTATGCCAATGGAGTACACTGAGAAGAAAAATACCCAGTTTTCCAAAAAGCCAGTCATATTGTTGGGGTCAGGGTCAGAGACAGCAGTAATTGTCAAAAAGAAAGAGGGAGACTGGCTAGTTCCAAGTTTATACTCAGGCACACTGTGGCCAATGTTTTCAGACCTGGTGCCCATGTGTATAATCCTTATAAACAATGCATACTCCAATGGAAGATCTGCGTTTTGTCAACCAGGGAAAACAGGCCAAGATGAGGAAAAGTAATCAAGTGTCCCAGTAATTAAGGGATTCTGTTTTACAAGACTCTAATCTCTCTTTACTGCACTAAGTGTCAGGAGTGTGCTTAGGACACTTTCTGGCCTTGGGTCTTTCCTGCATCACGGCTGACTTACAGGCTGCTTCTCACCAAGGTGCAGACATTAGCAGTCTGTTTACACTCAGAACAATCTTAATCACCTGGAGGATTACCCTGCCAAATGGAAAATCCTAGGAGGTGGCTTAAAAAGCACACCGTAGTTCAATGTGGGAGAATGATAGTAATGGCTAAGCCAATAATTTGGAAGCTAAAAATAAAAATAACTTTATTACAATTCTGATCTGTCCTATGTTAAACCCATACCCTACCGTAAGAAGGAAACTTATTCCAGCTAAAATCTGATGGACAGTGCTTGGACTTCAGATTAAACAGACAAAAAGAGAGGAGCTCATTCATAAAATGAACTCAGTGTCTTCTAGTTTTACTGATGCTTCCTATAGAGTATTTTAGTTGTATTGACTACACTATATATTACTGTGCTGCGAAGTGCTGTTCTCTGGAAATGCAGCCTCTAACTATAAACCACAATTGACAAGTTTATTTCTGTTAGTTACAAACTACTGAAACATTGCATTCTACGGTATATATAGCAAGCAGCATATTTCACAGTGGGAGCCTAATACTCTTGCTTTAGGAGTAAGTAATTTTACACAGGAAAATATATTTTTATATATTTTCCAAGTTTGGAAACTTGTGTTGATTTTCTAAGCGCGTGTGAGAGAGTGTGTGTGTGTGTGTGTGTGTGTGTGAATCTTACTGACTTTAATGGGGATGAAGTGAGACAAGTGTGAAGGCAGGGAGGATTAGATCTATTATTTCCTAGAATAACAAGGGGGAGGGCAGTTCAAAACGTGATTAATGGAAAAGCTAAAATATACAGCATCAAAGATGACTTTGATTTTTGTGTTTTCATATAATTTGGTCCTTAAATCGGGATTATGGTTTTATTATCTCCTTCTCTTGTTTCTTCTTGCTTCTTAAAATTGAGAATTCTCGGTTGTTGAAATTGAACTTTGAATTAGAAGGCCCAGATCAGTCTAGAAAAGCAAATAAATGAACCAGTGATGGGGTCAGGCCTTTGGGGCTTTGCTACTGCCCTGCACCAAGAATGTAGAAATGCCACTTACTTTCTCAAATCCTCAGTCTATTTGGGAGTCATTCCCAGTTGTTTTATGCAATTATTCATGATCTTCCAAAAGGTGAGCAATTCACTTCAAGGGTGCCATTAGGCCACTTGAATGTCATAAATTATTTCATTTTGAAAAAGTCTAAGTGTGTGCCTATTACACAAAAAATTGACTTCCATTTTCTATTATTAGGTACAAAAGAAGTTGTGAGAGAAATAATACTCCCTTGATACTCTCTTGGACAAATGGATATTAGAAAATCTACAATAGTTAATCTGAGGAAATTGGTTTCTCCAAACTCCTCCTTCAGTTAGCATTAATAAAAAATGAAGACAGTGCTGAGTGAATTGCAGGGCCCTGGCTTCTGAACTTCAACCTACCGTCATGTAATATCTTATTCCAGCTCTTCCTGGATGCCCTTGTTTGTCTTTAATATACAGGCGCCTGATGACCTGCAAATAGTGAGGTTTTGGGCTGACTGGCCATAGCAATCCACTCAACATTTCAAGTCCAATCATGGCTGCTTAGATTCCCTCGTCCATCCCAGTCAGTGGTGACTGAATATTGTGTACAATAATGTCTTTAGCTGATATTATGCAGCGTTTGAACAACTAGTTAAAATGTGAGAAACAAGCCATCTAGAGTTTTCCTTTTTCACTGTAATCACAGTTGTTTTCGTATCCCAGGTATTGACCTGGTCTGTATTTACAAACTTAGAGAGCCTAATGGTGATCTCATTAACTTTTACTGTTACTTACTTATTATGGGTCCTATAATCTGTTTGTATCACTCCAAAATTAATATGCTAAAATCCTCACCCCCAAAGTGATAGTATTAGGACATGGGTATTTGGGGAGGGGATCATGACATGAGAATTGAGCCCTCATGAATGGGATTAGTGCCCTTATAAGAAGAGGTCTGAGAGAGACCCCTCACCCCTTCTACCATGTGGGATTAGAGTAAGAAAACAGCTTTCTATGAGGAAATGGTCCCTCACAAGATGCCCTTTATGCTGTGCATTGATCTCGAACTTCTGAGGCTCCCAAACTATGGGAAACAAATTTCTGTTGTTTACAAGCCATGTTGGTTATAGTATTTGTTATAGCAGCCCAAGCAGACTAAGACAATGGGAAATCTGATTCTCCCCCCACCCCAACCAAACTACATATTATTATGAGTCAAGGTTCATAATTTCAAGGAGCAGAGGAGAGAACATGATTAGATCAGCATTGAGGCACTGTTTCCTTGCCAAATATCCCCAAAAAGGCCTAATTTGGAAATCCAACTACTCACGATTTGAAAGATACTGACTTTGTAGAAGCTCTGGTGGTTGGGTCATTCCACTCTGAAAAGAAAATATATAAACAATTACTGTTCATGTTTCTACTGTCAAATGATTATTCTGAATTAAATTGAAGGATTTTTCAAAACCACTTACTTTGTAAGGTGAATCCTGGGGTCAGATGCTGCGATTCCTACAAGGAAGAATGTATATGACACAAACATTAGTTAGATGACACAAGGAGAATAAGAGGCATGTTAATTATTGCTGAAGATGTAGTAGACTAATGTTTGCAAATAGGAAACTGCTGTTAACAATTCCATTAATTAGGCTTTTGTCTATAGCTCTATTTGAAGGATAAACATTTGCCAGCCAAACCTGCTGCAACATGATTATAACTGCCATTTAATCAAAATTATAAGTAAGACTGGTATCTATTTGGAAATGTGTGTAACATGAGAACAAATGACCCATATGTGTGAAATTGAAGTGTATAATTTCTCACTTAGCTGGAAAATGATGCCTCTAAAAGAATAAAGAGGAGTTGGTTCAAACAGATGATCATGTTTTTTGTAAAACTGTAAACAAGATCATCATTAATAGATCTGCTTGGTTTTTCCCTTTTATAGAAACAGATCCAACTTTCTATGACACATGTGCACAGATGCACCTCATTTTGTATATAAGAAGTGTTCTTAAAACTGCATTGCAAGTCTGTTGAAGTATAGGAAGCAATGTGAAATGTTAGTGGACTGTGTTATTTAAAGGAATTTAAATTTGACTTGAAAGTCACATTATACACAATTCATTCACTGTTTTGAGAAATTCAGATTTGCACATGCTGCCTTGCTGGGAGTGTGGCACACCTGTGTGGATACTGACAAAACGTGAAGGCAAAATCATTACAGTAATGTTCAGGGCACACATGGCACTGTGTGGATGGAAGATAAATGGTACAAACCGCAATACAGGCATTCCAAAAGTGGAGACAATGAATTCAAGTAAATACAAGAATTAGTTATATCAATTATTGTTCCAAGTAATCTATTTATTAAGCCTAATATTGACCCTCTGTACATGAAAACTAGGGTCACAGCATTCTTTATCTTGTATAAAAAGTAAGCAAAAATTTTAACACTTTGCTTTAATCAAAAGTGAAATTTCCAATGTATTTAGTATGAGTCTGTTGCTCCAGAGATTTATCTTCTGGCAAGATCACCACTCCAGAAGACTACCACAAACTCAACAAGAGGCGGAAAAGGCCTCTTAGAGAAAGAACTGTCTGTTGCAAAGCCCATATAGTTTGCTGCTCAGAGGCTTCTGTGCTCTCCCTGATAGAGAACTGTCTTTTGACAAAGGACTCAAATGATTCCCACTCATTTTCAAATCACAGATGGCAAGGAAGGGGAAATATTTCTAGAGGCATAGGCACTGAGAAAATTGACAGGTGAAAACCAATAGCAAAGGAGCCCACAAAAATGACACAGAAAAGTCTGAACTTAAAAAGCACAAGAATCTGCAGTCATTTAATATAGAGGCAAGCATTCCCATCTGTCTTAATAGACTCCGAGAACATAATTGCAGCATAGTATAATATTACACATACTACAATAATTTATGCTCACAATAATATATAAGTTATCAAGAAAGACTAAAGCATGCTTGACATAATCTTTAAAAGAAGTCAGGAAAATATTAATTACACTTCAAAATAATTTATATTGCATGATTCCTATAGAATAATAACTTTCAGTTATCCAATAATTTTAATTATCCAGAACATCTCATTTTCCAGAGTGTCAAATAAATGACTTGTTAACCATTTATATCTCTGTAACTATATACAAGTATTTTTATCTGTTACTATTTAAGGGATTTCATTACAAAGGTACAGGATGAGTTTGGGCTTGTATACCTCCAGGAAATTAAATGTCAAGTTCCAAAGTCAATTAAGCCAAATATCTGATCAGAGAGTAAAACATGTAGTCAGTCTTTGTACTGGTCTTATGCCTGAATTTTTAACCTTCATCCAAATATTTTGGACTTTACACCTAAACAATCAGTTCTTCCAGAGCATCAGTGCAACAATGTATACAGCAAACTGGAACATTATGTTATTCACCGAACTGGAGTAACTGATATATATTCTGGATGCATTTTTTAACGTTAAACTGAATTTCACATTTCTTTTTACTTTATTTTTTAATTTTTACTTTTTTTGGTACACAGTAGATGTATATGTTTATGAGGTACATATGATGTTTTGATTATTATGCATTGGATTTCACATTTCTTAAACTAGAAATCAAATCAAAACAAATGAAACACCTTTGTATATCACCAAAGTTACTTTACATACATATCCAACCCCAATTGGAAATAGCTTGGTTGTAGAAATAATCTGCAGAGTTCTCACAGTAATTGTTAATGCACAACAAACAATACAAATTTATTTTAAATGCCTGATTTTGCTTTATGAATTTCTTTCATAGACATGTCATATACGTAATTTTTGCAGTAGAATATACTGATGCCAAGTTGTTTTCACAAACTTATGAGGTTCTTTTAAGCAATAGCCTTGACAATAATCCTAAAATCAGAAGTTCCTAAAGGATCTAGATTCTAGAGCAACGGTCAGCTAACTTTTCCTGCAAAGGGCCAGAGAGTAGATGTTTGAGGCATTGAGAGACATACCATCTCTGTCATAATTACTAGACTCTGCCATTGTAGTGTGAAAGCAGTCATGGACAATGCGTAAATAAGTGGGTGTGACTGGATTCCAAGAAAGCTTGATTTATAGACACTGACATTTGAATTCCACACTCATGCGAATATTATTCATAATAATATATTAATTTTCTTTTGAAAATGTTAACCCTTTAAAGACGTAAAAACCTATGGGCCATAGTTTGCCCACCACTGTTCTAGAGGATGTTTACCTCCAGGAAAACTTTATTAAACTTCTCCTGAGGATATTATTACTCTCTCAAATCTACTTGGCATGCACTTAACTCCCTTCCTTGTGAAGTTTTTCATCGTCTATGAGAAAACATGGTATTTTCAATTTGAAATTGATAAATAAGTTAAGTTGAAAATTTTCAACTGTATTTGTTTTAGTAAGCTTACAGAATCATCAACTATTTGACCTAAAAAAATCCATTGGAATTATATAGTGTACACACACACACACACACACACCCCACGCCCCAATACAGATGGGGAAACAGAGACTTAGAGGAACTTGAACAGGACCACACAGCAAGCAAATGGCAGTGCCAGGATTAAAAGCAGCTGGGAATGCAGCTCTTAAGACAGCACTCTTTCCTCTGGGCAAGCTCTGTCATGGATGTAAGAAACTGATGCTTTCTGAAAGGATGCTGCCACCTAGTTCTAGTGGAAGCACTGAGGAAAGGGAAATCAGCTTTGTTGCATATAGGGATGGCCATGTTTTGGAAGACACAATTTGAACTGGGGCATCAGTAAGCCTGTGTGATAAAAGACATACAGAGAGACAGTATGACCGCTGGTGCCAGAAACACCTGGATTTAAATACTGGTTCCCTCATTCATTAACTGGATAATCCT
This sequence comes from Theropithecus gelada, assembly GCF_003255815.1. Taxonomy (NCBI): domain Eukaryota; kingdom Metazoa; phylum Chordata; class Mammalia; order Primates; family Cercopithecidae; genus Theropithecus; species Theropithecus gelada. The sequence continues at coordinate 146,183,809 of NC_037689.1, read as the reverse complement.
GAGCACATTACTTAACTACCAGGTTTCTTCCTCTGTAAATTGGGGTAGTAAAATTAACAATCTCTTTGGGTTGTAGTGGGGATTAAATTCTTTACTATATATTAAGTGCTTAGAATGACGTGAGGCACATGGTGCCATTGTACGTGTTGGTTGTTATTTAAAATGTACTTTTCTTTCAAACCAACATTTTGGCAGGAATCAAATGAAACAGGAGTGGGTGTGTAGACTTCTTGCTTTCACCATTTTAGCCCACTCACTTCTACCTTTGTCATGGGGTTGATGGTAGCACAGATAATGGGCAGAAAATGCAAACTGTGCCTGATTCCAAATTGTGCACTTACTACAAAAGCCCATTTAAACAACAGTTCTATTGTATACACTTGCAAATGTCAAAATTGCAACTTGCACAAATTATCTCCAAAATTGGAGAACTCAGCTGAAAACACTGCAATTGCTGTACAAGTGTTGGACCTGAACTGGATGGATAACTCCCTTTGCTGGAGATGCCAGGGGGAAGGATAACAGGAGCCTAAAGAGGGTAGGTGAGAATGCAAAAATGAATAGCACACACCCATACTGGGACAGTGAGGTTAGCTGTTCATTTAGTTCTGACCTCTTTCATAAGTTAAGGAAGATCATTAAGCAAAATTTAGACCAGTATTACTGTCAAAATCATGACCCTAAAATCTAAGGGTTTCTCCTTTGGGTCCTTCTCCTTCTACAAATAAAATCCAAACTCTTTGAGGTGGTATCTGAGGCATTTTCCAAAGATGCACCTATTTGCCCAGGTTTCCTCTCTTTCCACTCCCCATCACACAAACTTTAATCCTGCCACTTAAGACCTTATATCACCCACCATGCATTACAGCATGATCCCTCATCTCTCATGACCTTGCTCACGCTAGTCTTCTACATGCGGTATTCTTCTCTTGGCCCCTTCTTCACCCGTCAGAGTTTTAATCATCCTCTAAATGTTGCCACCTCAGTGGTGAGCACTTCTTCAACTCCCCACGGGAGTGTCTTGTCTTCTCTATGAAGACATTTACTACATTGTTTTGTGATCTACGTGATAGCATGTAGACCGTTTTTCTTCACCCCTAACTTTAAGCCCACTGTACCTTCTCAGTAAACAATTTCTGAATAAATGGATGGAAGGAAGAAAGGAATGGAGGAAGAAAGGAAGACATTATATATATTTTTAAAGCATGTTAGAATATCCATGTCTAGGCATTTTAAAAACTGATGGCAATAAAGCAAATCTTACTGGGAGAAGGTAAATAAAAATAATATTAAACATTTGACAATAGAACTGCAGAAGGAAAAGCTCTGTCATTGTGATGTGGTGTTTTGTAAAGATCTGTCTTCTTGTGAGCAAGAACTGAGGTGATAAAAATGAAAATCAGTTCATTAAAGAGTATAGGTTTTGTAACTTAAAAATCTTGAACGTTGCTGTTCCATCATCTATTTGATATTTCTTAAGGGATTGAATATTTCTTATTCAATCTCTGTCTCATCTGTTCTAGACACAGTGACTTGGACAGTGGCAACACCCTATGGAGTAAGATATGCATGCCTATATCTGTGTGTATTTTGTCTTAAAGACTCACTTTCAATAAAAATTATTTTTATATTGCTATTCTGAGGGGCAAGAGAGAGAGAGTTGAGATTTTATGGCACTAGAAGACCAAGGCCATTTTTGTCACTGAGAATCCAACTGGAAGATTGGTATAATTAAAATAAGACAAAGAAAAATGCAGGAAGGAAGAGAACTGACCTGTCCTGGGATGGAAAATGTGTTCTGCTCAGAGTGTCCAGCAGTATGCATGGAAGTGAGAGGAGTAGGCCAGGAATGGGTCATCTCCTAATGAGGAAAAATAAAGCAACTTTATTTCAGGGCACATAAAAAATCAAGCCCTTTTTTGGCACTAAACAGGGTAGGTCCTTTATAAATACTAACTTAATTGACCTAATATTTAAGGCGAATTTAAAATCATTTGGACCATCCAGCAGATGCCTGCACACTGCCAGTGACAGGGAGCTTGCTACTGCTTGAAGCAGTCTGCTCCATGTTGAGACAGCCTGATCAGGCTATTTTTCCTTCTTTTGTGAGTTAAAAACTTGTTCCCCAGGAAGTTCTACCTATATATTGTATTTTGGAGCTGCACAGAATGCATCTCCTTCTTCTTTTGAATGACAAGCCTTCAGCTGTTGGAAGATAGTAATCCTATCCCCCGGCATTGTCTCTTCTCCAGGTTGAGACATTCTCAGCTTGTTCATTCATTTATTGGGAACCTTCAACTTTTCTTCTAACGCTCAATTTCTGTACTCTGTCACTATCTTTAGTGCTTCCAGGAGGAACTCCAGATTGCCTGGGGCTCTTCTAACTCATGGTATCCTGTTCCAGGTGTGATCTGTCAGCTCAAGGGAGGACAGTACTGTCACCGCCTTCTGATACTCATCTTCTCTTGATACAGCCCAACAGGTAGTGACCCGTGATGCACATACTGTGGGTTTTTCCATGCAAAGATGAAGCCGCTGAGGGGAATTCTTCCTCATTCATAGAGGTTACTATGTGATTGGTAGCCCAGTTCCACACAGCCATACACATAGACAGTGTATTTGTGAGTTCAAGTCTCAAAACAGGAAAAGCCCCTTAGGCTCCCATCCTCTGCTATCAGCAGGGGCACCCTCTCAGCTCTTTCAAATACTCAGTTTGAAAGAAGTGCTGTTCAAATCTTACTTGAGTCTTAGGGCATGTGGCCAACATGCTTTACGCTAAGAGCAAGGATAATTGAATCACATGCTCAAAACCCCAGCAACAGAAAGATGATAAGTTTTGTGAAGCAGGAGGGAGTCAGTATGTGTTGGAGTCGTCATTTTCTTATATAAACATTAAGCATTAAAAAAGTCATGATAGAAATAAAGTAGGGATTTGGGGAGGGATGGAGGGGATCGAAATTTATGAAAGTCTTTTTTAATAAGTTACATAATACCTGTTTTTTTTCCAGTTTTTATAAGTAACATAATTAGTCATTTCAAAGGTAATATTAATAAGAACTCTCAGGTAGCACTAAAACAAGGTTTTTTTCCTTCTATAATTACTCAGTTCAAAAAGAGTCTTTGATGTATGAAGAGCTGTAATGCAAGGAGATACTTCAAAGATTCATTCGCAGTGGCACTGCTGAAGCAGAATTTGTAAGTATTATTCAGACAAGGATTGAATTTTACCTAGCACTATTTAAAAAGGAGGAGGTAAGTACATTAAAAATGCATACACAATTTAGAGGAGATACTTAACCTACTTAAGAGATAGACTACTTCCAAGTGTTTTTGAGTTGTGCATTTGTATCCAGTTGATAAAATTCATGACAAATCCTACTCATGTATTCATCAAAACTGGCCGCAAAGTAAATATATGTGACAACAGTTTAAAGTTGAATTCTAATTACTCTGAGTTTTAAAAATACTCAATGATCTCTTTTACAATTTAGATGGTTTTTCCTGATTAAGGCTGGTCTCCAAAACAGTCAGATCATTTAAAATATATAGCTTGGGATGGGGGAGATGTTGGTATAAGGGTACAAAGTTTCAGTTTGAAGGAGCAAGTTCTGAAGATCAGTTGCATAACATGGTGACTACAGTTATTTATAGTAATAATGTACTGTATACTTGAAAATTGCTAAGCCAGAGTTTAAATTGTTCTCACCATAAAAAAAGTATCTGAGGTGGACTGGGTGCGGAGGCTCACGCCTGTAATTCCAACACTTTGGGAGGCTGAAGTGGGCAGATCACGAGGTCAAGAGATCAAGACCATCCTGGCCAACATGGTGAAACCCCGTGTCTACTAAAAATACAAAAATTAGTTGGGCGTGGTGGCATGTGCCTATAGTCTCAGCTACTTGGGAGGCTGAGGCAGGAGAATTGCTTGAACCTGGGAGGCGGAGGTTGCTGTGTACCGAGATTGTGCCACTGCACTCCATCCTGGTGACAGAGCGAGACTCTGTCTCAAAAAAAAAAAAAAAATATGTGAGGTGATGGATATGTAAATTAACTTGATGTAATCATTCCACGATGTATATACATATCAAAACATCATGTTTTACCCCATAAGTATATACAATTTTTGTCAATTACAATAATTTTTTTCAAAATAAATAAAATATAGTTCATATTTAGCCAGAGTCAATAAAACAGCAGTAAGTCTCTTCCAGGAAAAGGAGTGTTGTCTGTTTTCAGCAACTACTGGGTATACCTAAATTGATTAGAGGCTTGGTTTTACCCCCTTTCACCACTGATTTTAGAGGTGTGTCTCTGGGTTTATTGAAAGGTGTTTCAGACACCAGGAAGAATCAAGTCACTTCTCAAAGGTGTACCATTTCCCCCAGGTTTTCTGTGTTTACTCGGAGGCAGAATCTGATTATCTTGAACTACCAGTGGAGTGCACCACCCTGTTAGCCAATCCACATGGAACTGCACAAAATTCTGCATTTACAATTACAACTGATTTCAAACTGTATTTGAAAATGTGAAATTTCATGAAACAGCACACTGAGTCCATGTTACCGCTGATGCATTTGATTACAGTAGGCAGGATGTAGTTGAAAGGAATATAATTTCCTGAAAGAATATCTTCTGCAAAGGACTCTGGAGCAAGCAAGCTCTTTCACTTCTCAAAATGAGTTAGACTTGTAAAGTGTGGCATGCTCACGGCAGATATTCCATTGTTATCCTTTTCATTGACACTTGCAGGATATTAATCTATTTTATGTTCTTGCTATTCCTAAGATAAGACACCTATGCATTCTTACCCAACTTTACTAATTCTTCACCCAGTCATGAAGTAGGGATGAACCCCTGCTCCCAAAATGTTGCCACAGCTTTTATAACAAGATCCAATGATGAGTACCTGTATACAACACCAAGAATCACTTCTGTTTTAAGAAAAGTCACACACACACACACACACAAACACACACACACACACACACACACATCTGAGACTGGTCTGAACTTCCACAAAGAAGCACGGATTTATGTTTGGGATCCTTTGATAATTTGAGAGAGAGAGAGACAGAGAGAGAGAGAGAAAGCAAGTAGGGATTCATATTCTCAATGGGCAACTGAGGTAATGGGGGTTTCAAGAGGTGAGGTCACTTATACACAGCCTTACATTTAGTAGCAAGTGAAGGTTGATTACTGGTACAAGAGTGCACACTTTCCACTATAACAAATATGTGTCCCTTTGTAAGATTGACTAACATGGATAATGAAGAAAAGACTAAGGAATACTGTTTTATCTTTTAGTATTTAGCAAAGAATAGATTTCATAAGTGATAGAGCATTCTACATAACTTCTAATAATAGGAAGACACTTATATTAATGTGATATGAAGACTCCAAAGTCAAACCCCACAAAATCACAAAAGGCTCAATTTTCCACCATATTATCCATACAATAGGTCATGGCTAGGAGTCAAAACAAATCCAAAACCACTTGCAGGTATCCTTGCTTTGCCCAATTTAGACAAAAAAGCTGGGTATGCCACAGGCTGAAGGGCAAAAGACAGACTGTGTTCCAGGCTTTGCTAATCTCAAATGGATCCTGTACTCATCTAACACACAGCTACCTGAATAGCTGTTATCTCAAGTAACTAGTATGTTGTCACAAGCTTTACCTTATTCACCTTTGTATCTCTCCTGCCTACTGTGTAATAAGTAATTGGTTGGTCTTTTTGTACCAGAAACGAAACAGGCAGGGATTAGCCTCACACTCTTTTCACAGACAAGAAATCGAAGCACAAAGAGGTAAAGTGACTTGTCCAAGGTCACACAGCAAATGGCAGATCTGTTTGGTGGATTCTTTGCATTTGTTCTACTAATTTTTTTTTTTTTTTTTTTTTTGAGATGGAGTCTCGCTTTGTCGCCCAGGTTGGAGGGCAGTGGCGCCATCTTGGCTCACTGCAACCTGCGCCTCCCATGTTCCAGCGATTCTCCTGCCTCAGCCTCCCGAGTAGCTGGGACTACAGGTACGTGCCACCCTGCTTGGCTGATTTTTGTATTTTTTAGTAGACACAGGGTTTCCACCATGTTGGCCAGGCTAGTCTCAAACTCCTGACTTTGTGATCTGTCTGCCTCGGCCTCCCAAAGTGCTGGGATTACAGGCGTGTGTAGCCATTATAAGCCAGTCACTGGGACATGGAAAGGATAAAGTCAAGGACCTCTTTTTTAAGTCAAGGACCTCTTTTTGAAGTGTTCACTGCCTGACATGTGAATCACCTTAAGAGGGGAATGAGCAAAGGTGCAGAGAACAAGGTGGTAGGGAAAGTCACTGTTCTAGGCATTTGGAAAAGGCTTCAATAATTGAAGTGAGAGGAGCAGTGTTTGTGAGCACACATGTGTGTTATGTGTGTGTGAGTGTGTGTGTATTCCTTTTACAGGCTATCATTATACCTGGCACATAGTAGCTGTTCAAATGGTGTGTTTAGGTTAAGCATAAATATTAAGATACTTACTGCAAAAGAGCTCAAACTGAAGAGATGATTAGGGTGATTTTTCAAATGACCATCTTAATGAATGCTAATGATGATGATAGTTCACATATTTCATTGTTGTTGTGATACTCAGAGAGAGCCCCAAAAGCAACTTGGACTAAGTATTAAGATAGGGAGAACTTAACTCAAGCCTAGCTCTGCCAAAAGCTATGTGGGTGGCCCTGGTCAAGTTGCTTGTCCATTCTGGGCCTCAGCTTTCCTGCTTATAACATGTGGGCTTTGACTCGGATGGCCTCTAGTTCTCCCAGTTAGCAATACTGTTCATCTCTGATTCTACCTATTCTGCCTACCTCACAGGCTTGACATAAGGGAAAGCAAATGAATAAGTGTGTAAGGGCTTTGGAAACCATATAGTGTTGTACACATTCAAACTTCATTGCTACCAGCCCCACAGGTGTGGCTATGGCATTGTCAGTATGAGCCTGCATGCCTTGGCTTAGTAACCAGGCAGCTTGGGATCTGCCCAAGACTCAAGATGGAGCTTGCATACACCTTTCTCCCTTCCCTCTACTAAAATACCAAGAAAGTAATAAATTCAATTTTGGAAGTATTCACAAATTCTCATGATTAAGAATAAGCGTGAACAGCTGAGTGGCTCAAATACAAATATGGTTGAATAGAAGAATACATCTGCAAAATCGGGTTCAAGTTTATCAATATTTTCACAGGAAATCAGAAGTAAAGGACAAACGAGTCATGGTAACTAACCTTGGTGTCTGACTTACATTGGAGGGGCCCTCCCTTCCTTGCTTCCTTCCTTCTTCCCTCCTTCCTTCAGTTTTTCTTTTCTTTCCTTCTTTTATTTTTTAGTTTTGCTTTACAGATTGCGTACTCCCAAAAGGTATCCCACTGAGTAGCTTTACAAGCCACGACAGACTAAGGATGAAGAAACATCAGCATCTTTCCTTCTCCAAAACTAAATTAAACCTGAAAACATTTATGTGAGTGAGGTCTTCTTATTACACTGCTGAATCTGTTTATTTATCTAAAGGTCCTTATGCATTTACAAAAACATATATGTGTGTGCGTGTGTGGAGGAGGTGTTAATGACTTACCAGAAAGACCTAATTTGTTTGAATGAATGATTTAGACCCTTTGCATCCATGATTCTTGACAGTTCTGTGAGGAGCCAGAAATGAGGGAATGAAGCAGCTAAGCACCAGGTTGCAAGGGAATAAGGCACAAGGGCCCTTAGGATGCCTAGAAAGGGCTTCCCTGGGGCTAGGGTTCAGGAGAGCAGCAAACAAATCATTCCTTGGCCCTCAATCTGCTATCAATTGCTAACCGGCCTGTAGGATGCTCTGCTCCTCCCTGATAGGAGAGCAGAGCCAGGCAGGGGCATTAGCACCTTTATCTGCAGCAGCAGTGGGGCTGTTAATAGGAAATGGACAACAATAGCAGGAGTAGGGTTAAGATGGGTCCATGGAGGGAGCCACACAGCCATTTGTAAAAGGATCCAGGGAGCTGGATGTGATCTGCACAGGCTGCTGCTCCCAGTGTGGTGCGCCAGAATGTAGCCAGGCTGCTGTGCAGCCTCTACAGACACAGGAACTTGCCTGCTTCTCCTACTAGAGCCCCTCAGGCAGGCTTCAGAAGGACAGGGGCCCTTTGCTGAGGATCAGGGAGCTTGGCTATTCCAAATGAAATTCCCCCTGGAGGGAAGTAGGGCATGTGGGAAGAGTTACTGATCTTTTTCCTCTCAGGGTCCTCTCAGAGCGCTCTCCTGGATGTCCCATCTCAGTGGGGGCATGGGAATACTGCAGTATCTCTAAGGGACAGCTACCAGAAGGGTAAGAGCTTGGAAAGCTCATCTCATGTATACATACACATTAAAGAAACAGGGAAAGTTTAGTCCACAGAAAAGGGAGAGTGAGGAGTGTCTTTAAATCCATGAAAGTCTTTCATATGAAAGACATTTGAGACCTGCTTTGTGAAACAAGAGGTTAGGACTGGCTGTATGGGTAAAGTTATCAGAGGACCAATTTTTGCTCAAACTAAGAAAATTTCCAATCATGTGAGCTTTCCGATCATGGAGCCTACTGCCTTAGAAGGCAGTGAGCAGTTCATCTCTGAAGGGGAAATGTCCTCTGCCTAGAGAAGTGAAAAGGGATTCCTAAAAGGTGGCGGAGTGGGTGTTTGGCGGAGTGGGTGTTGTGAACCAACTGTACTGCTTTACCTAACCAGATAATCATACATTTCACTTCTGCAAAGTCAAAGATATATATGAGAAGATGCAAAACTGAATCTGGAGCAGTTGTTTTACATGACATGTAAACACGGCTGACTAAACTGGCTAAGGAAATTTATCATTCTCTCAGGGATGGGGTGGGGGGAACACGCTGAGGGGGAGCCTATTGTCTCACAGTGAGACAGCTAACAGCCCAATTTGTCTGATTGTTTGCTGAGCTCTTAGAAAATCTAACAACAGTGGAACCATAGAGTTTCCTGGGCTTGATCACTAACCATTCCTGCCAAGCTTCTCTAGTGGTCAAAACTCTGTTCCATTCAATTGAATGAATATTCTTCTGTTTGGAATGCTGTTAAGACAGTCTCCTGAGATTGCTCCTCTGATTTCCATGCAAGTGCTCATAGAGATGAAGTGTAAAATCAACTGTTACATTAAACATAACTTCTCGGCCATGGCATAACAATGGGTCAATGCAAAATGTAATTCTTTTAAAAGTTTCTAACATTAACTTATGATTTCAATGGCATGGTATAAAAACCCTAGCGATGTTTCTTCAAATAAATAATTGAATTCTTTATTCAAACTCTTTAGTGCTGGCATTTGTTTAAGGGAATCTATAAATATTCTCCTTCGGACCCAGGACTGTACATGCAAAAAGTTCAGCTCACATTGGCTGCCTTCATCCCGGCAGACCCAACCAAGGGTTCCATTGAAAAAGAGCCCTAATTATAATGTACAATTGGGAAGTATAGTGATCAGTATTCTGAATCTCCACTGTGTACTCAATCAGGAAATCAATCAAGCCCTCTTCTTGCCTTTGCCAGATGCAATCAATTCCATTTCACCCACTGAATATGACAGGAACATATATGACCATGTGCAGGGCCTATTCATGCAACTTTTTTTGGCCCCATTACTCCTCGGGCATTCTACATTCAGACACTGCAAAGAAAGGTCTCCAAAGGTAAATACGAGGGAACAGAGCACTATAGTGATATACCGGGCAGAATTCAACCAGACCTTTTTAGTTCAGTAAAAGGTTTCAGCAGCAGCAACCTGAGGCCACAACTATCTAACTAATAGTATTTGACTCCCTAAACACGATTGCCTTGTAAATTTTAATCTTTATTAAGACCTTCGTCTTTGTCTAAATTAGGTTGAACCAGTCAGAATAGAAGACTGAACACCCCACTAGGAAATGTTATCAGATTGAACAACATTGAATTGTTCGCCTTGTTTGGTATAGGCAGAATTAACACAATTTCAAAGGTTAGAAATGTAAGAACTGGCCACTGAGAAACTGTTCTGCAAAGAGCAGTAGCAAAAAGGGAATCAAGGTAGAGGGCTTTTGTTAAGTGGTCCAGTTCAGGTATCTGAGGATTCTGGGGTTTCTTGAGGGTCAGTTCTTAACATTTCTAGCCCTTGAAATTGTTTCTTACATTCTTAAGCTAATTTTGACATCAGATCATTGTAACTCTTTTCAAAGGTGATTTTTAACTGCATTGTTGAATTTCCAGCTCTTCTGTTTCAAATTATTTTCCCATCAATTACATCCAATGACTATCACTTAAAATATACTGATTTGAGATAATTCGCCAGGCTTTCATAACACTACAGCCATGTGTTTTTTTTTTTCTTTCAGAGTCACTTCACAAGATGGAATGAGATGCTATATCCTCACAGCATGAGACGTTTCTTAATGGTTACCTTCCAATTTGCTCCTTTAGCACAAACTCAGGCAAACCAACTTGATAAAACTCATACACTTTCATTGGCTTCTTCTCCAGCACCATTTCTAATAATCTATATCTAATTTCATTCATTCAGAAAACATTTATTGAGCGTCTACTCCTTGCAAGGTATCTAACAGCCACGAAGCTAGACTAGGTCCCGGTACAGGGTCTGGTGTTACTCTCGGTAGGCAGAGTATTGATAACTGGAATGAGAGTAAGGTAATAACAATTACCAGTTACCATTCGAAGTAGAAATAAAATAAGCCCATCAAAGTTAATTTTTTAAGAGAATAATGCACAATTTGTTATATGTTTCAGAAATTGCCAAAGGGATTTGTTGATTTCACATTGTTGGAGAGATACAGTGTCAATGCAGCAACACAGCAGTCCTTTAGAAAACCAGCTTATGCTATAAGTGAAAGGTACTAGAGAATGACAACTCTAGGCAAAGGGGGACAGAAGGATACATTTCACACAATCCTCAGTCTAAGCCTTTTCAAAGAATTACACAAGGCATGTTAGTATTCCATTTCTAAGGGCTGCTGTAGCTTTTCAAACATGATAGCTTTCTTGTAGTTTACACTTATCACATTAAGAAAAATGGTAATGAGGAGTTCATGACAACTGCTTTTAGAAGGGACAAAGTCTCAATTGCTGGGGAATAAAGAAGTAATATCTATTTTCATGGAAAGAAGCCTCCAGTGAAGAACTTGGCTATAGCTTTGGTCTCTCATTATTCCTGAGCTCAGTAAAAATAAGGTACCAGGCCGCCAATATAGCTGAAACTCCATCCAATATGATTTGCATGGAATTGTCTTTCCTCTGAAACAACTATTTCAATCTTAGAATCACAGTGCCAGGGGGATGAAAGAGAACTGGTTTGTCCCATTCACATGAAATTAACTAACAAATCTATCACAAGATGACAGTCTAACTACTGAACACCAGGCCCTCTCTCCCGTCCCCCACCCACAGACACCCCTCAATAAAAATAAAAATAAACCAACAGATGTATCAAATTCCTTGCAGTAGCCTGAATTTAACAACATCAAAACCACTACTAAGTCACAGTGAAACTGATTCAGAAAGCCCCCTCCAAGTATTCCAAGCCCCTAATAGGTTGAGTATTTCTGAATGCCTGGACAGTCACTCCTCTCCCCAGATTCGTTTTTCTCTACAATTCCCCCAAATAACGGAAAATAAATAGCATCTGTATTCCACATTAACAGTGGCAAAAACACAGCACAAGTGAGAGGCATATTTTTTTTCTAAAAGGATATTTGACTGATGAAAAAGGAGAACTTTCTAAACTCTGTATGAACACTGGGGGCCAGCGGTATGTACAAAAATGTGGCCCCAAAGGCATGCTATAAAGCTTCAATCCTGTGTTAAACCCAGGAAAGCAGATCCCTCTCTGCCTTGGTATAAACAGCAACTTGCCAGTGTAAGCTACAAGTAGCTAGTGATTCATACCTGATATTTTATACTAAGCATTTGTTAAAAATCAATCAAATCTGATTATTGGATTTCACCACCAAGTCTTTTTCTTTAATTAAAAGGTAACAATCACACAGGGAGACTATTATAAAAGTTTATTTTATTAATAGTTTCCCATTGACATTTTTTAGGGATCCACATTTGTACTTCAAAACATTTACTCACCATAAGGAAGGGGTGCATTCCAACTACCCCCACCCCCTGCCCCTTGCAAGCTTTCTAATAACCGTCTGAGAATCCACTGCCCATGGATGTCTCTAAATCCTCTTTAAACCTCTATCGTTTTTTGGCCTAAAACATCTTTTGGGGTAACCAGATCAATACTTTTACTCCTGGCTATAAATTTATCAAAGCACCAAATAGAAGATTCAAAGGGAACAATGTCAAACCCTTATACCCAGGAAGGTTTCGGTGCAAATGAAACATTGGTCTTGAAGTAAATAAATACCTCAAGGAGAACTCTACCCCACCTGCAACACACACATAAACCTGGATGTCTCAGGCCTGGGATTCCAACTGTTACTTGTAATCAATTTGTAACTCTTGTCCAAAAGCCAGTTGCCAAGCAGTGCCGCAACACATTGCCCTCCTACTCCCACCCCCACCACTGCCTCCTGCTCATCTAGTCTCTCCTTCATTCGTATTAAAGAAGGAAAGAAATGTGCAAAATGATTTTAAAAACCCCCAAAACCCTGGTCAGAGATTTGCAAGCCACCCACAGAGACTGCTATACAGCTGACAAAAACCAACCTGGCAGGGTCTCTGGGCTAATTAAACAAATTTGACAATTTGAAAAGCTGCAACGTGCCTTATGAACTATGGAGTGGTCAAAAATGAAAAAAAAAAAAAAACCACTCTATTAAAGACATGAAAGGAGCTTACTTATTTAATATTCAAGAAAATCACAGGGGCAATCGAAGCTCCTTGGCCAAATCAGATAGAGAGTCTGTGAAGGGTTGAAATATGAAATTCAAAGTTACACTTTGAAAATATTTGGAATTTCTGAATAACAAGAAGAGTCATAATAACAATCCAATAGGAGCTTGTATGTATTTGGGGGTTAGAATTCACTGTTTCATTTATGTTACCAAATTTAATCCACTCAATAATACAGACAAGTAGTTTTCATTGTTCTCATTTCATAGGTCAGATAACTGAGTTTTGGAGACAATGTCATGCAGCTCAAGAACCTCTGCCCAAGTGTCTGGCTTTGAGCTCTAGGCTTTGGCCACCATGCTCCATAGGACAGGTTTTCTAAAAGGGAACACTCCAATCGTGTAGCAGGAACAAGGCTCCCTCATCTTTCTGGATGTCCATTATAATTTGGTCGTTATAAGAAGTACATTATCATCATTTTGTGTGTGTGTGTGTGTGTGTAAGTGGGTATGTGTGTGGTTTTAGAGATGAGGTCTCACTCTGTCACCTCAGAGTGAGTGCTGTGCAATGGTGTGATCATGGCTCACTGCAGCCTCCAACTCCTGGGCTCAAGCAATCCTCCTACCTCAGCCTCCCCATGTAGCTGAGACTACAGGTGTGCACCAACACACCTAGCTAATTAATTTATTTTTATAGACATATGGGTCTCGTTTTGTTGCCCCAGGATGGTCTTGAACTCCTGTTCTCAAGCAATCCTCTCACCTCAGCCTCCCAAAGTGCTGGGATTACATGCATGACCCACAGAACCCAATTTATAATTGTTTTCAAACCACTGCCCTTACTCATGCCACATACAAACCAATGGCAAGTATGACGGTCACAAAACCCAAATGGCAAGTCAGTAAAAATAAGCCGATCTCTAAGGAGAGGCACAAATTTATTAAATTTCCCTTTTCACCAGAATGCATTCTAATTAATAGCTTTTTATTCTCCAGCTACATGGAGGTATAACTGACAAAAGAAATTATTAATATATATTTATGGTATACAACATGAAGTTTTGTTGTATACATACATTGTAACATGATTGCCACAATGAAGCTAATTAATATATCCACAAACTCACATAGCTACCTTTATTTGTTGCTTAAATGTTATGAGAACATTTAAGATCTACTCTTTCAGTAAATTTTGAGTATATAATACAGTACATCTTCAGAACTTATTTACCCTACATAACTGAAAGTTTGTACAATGAATGGCTTTTCTCAGGACTCAGTCCATTTTAACATTAATAATCCAGATCTCAAGCCCCTGCACTACAGCAAGGTATAGGTAAGCAACTTCCCTTTATGAGGAAATGGGACAATTAAAGTCACTGGAGTTGTGCAAGTGCTGCTGTGGTACTTTCTTTAATGATGCACCTTAGGTGGATGTCTAAAGAGATGGAAACATTGAAGAGTGCAGGAAAGAGAGAGAGAGAGAGGAAGAGAGAGAGAGAGAGAGAGGAAGCAAATATGAATCAAGTCCTGGGTTTTTATAGTACCATTTCTCTCCTAAAAGGGCCATTCAAGGGCCTGAGGTACCCTCTTATTTCCAGAGCCTAGGGATGAAAGCATTATTAATCTTATCAAACATAGGGAAAGACACTTTGCCTGAGGCCTGAATTAGGAGTACATGGGTCCCTGCATTGCCCAACAAACCAGGTGCATGCCTGAAACTTCTCTCGTTTTCTCTCTTTTGTGGGAATACTTGCTTTATCTCTTTCTATCTACTCAGCCTTATTTTTTGTTCTGTCTTATATAGTAGGGGCACTGCTCAGAACTAGAGTCGAATTTGATTAATGTATTGTATATAAGACTCAGGAGGAAATAAATTAGTCAGACATACTCTAAACACAGTCTAGAATACACAGTTCAGAAGGTAAAACAATATTTGGTTTTATTTGATAGTAAAACTCAGAATAAAAACCTAGAGCAAATCTGAAGAGATATCTGGGGCAGTTCTGTTCACTGTATCTTTCTACAGTGATGGAAATGTTGAGTTTTGTGTTGTCTAATATGGCAAACACTGGCCACATGTCGCTAACGAGAACTTGAAATGGATGACGAACTGAACTTTTATTTTATTAAAATTTAATTAATTTAAATTCAAATAGCCAGCCACATGTGGTTGGTGTTTCTGTACTGGAGAGTGGAAAAAATTCAACACTTTACAGATGGAGAACCTGAAGCACACAATGGTTAAGAGACTAGCCAAGGGTCACAGAATAAGGTAGTGGCAGAGTCAGAACTAGCTCTGAGGTCCTTTGATGTCCAGTCCAATGTCACTGGCACATTGTTTTCATCTTAATCCCAGTTCTTTCAAAGGCCAATGCTGCATGGTCTCCACTCTGTAACATAGGACAGAAGCAGACCAGGCTCTAACAATATCGGGGTGGATTCTCCAGGTGTCAGACCTGCCATTCACTTTTGCATCAAAAGCACTAGGGGTGTGAGGATGTGCTGGGGGCTCCAGGATTAAAGAGCCCCTTGGGTGGAAATAACACTATGAGGTCATTTTCTCTAACCACTCCTCTACAAATTTAAGTCGTTTAATAAACACACTGCATTTAATCTATGCACTTTTTATGTACCTACACTTGTCACCTTTGTGTGCATGTATGTGGGGGTGTTTTCTGTAATTGGCCAAAGAGACAGAGTAAGGATTTTCACACAGACTATGCCCTAATGGACCTCACATTCTGCCGCAAGAGGCAACTCCCCAACATACACACATACAAAGGCAAGTGTAGGTATATAAAAATTGCTATGGGGACCTAGAAGACAGATAGAGAAATTAATTCATTAATATCTATGGTCTCTGTGGTGGATCTTACATGGTGTAAATAGGAGGTCACCAGACAAAGACAGGAGTGGATGAGATCGCAGGCAGAGGGAGGAGGCAACACACAGAGGCAGAGGAGGAGATGGCACATTTGATAAAGGGGGAGAAGTCTGCAATGGATGTGGAAAAGGGCACACAGTTGGAAGAACTGGCAATTCGTGAGGTAGGCATGGGTGGTGACATAAAGGAAGGACTCTGACTGCCAAGATCTGGGTTTGGAAGTTTATCCTCTAGGTACTGGGGAAGCACAGTGCCTCTATTTGAACACTTTCAGTGACAAAGACCTCACCTCCTTCTATCCTTGGACAGATCTACCAATTAGAACAGGGGAGAAAGGAAGGATCTAATTGAGTGCTCCAAGCACTATTCTAGAGGTTTCATATGCATCATGTAATTTAATTGTCCCTATAATTCTGAGAATTAGGACATATTATCACACTTTTGTAAATGAGGTACAAAAATGTTAATTTACCCAAAAACATTCAGCAAGTGAGAAGAGTCGAGCTCTACTCTCTTAACCATGATGCCCCAAACCCCAGAACATTCTTGCTTTTATTGCCCTGATACTTATCTCTCTATAAGTGCCCCTCAAAAGTTGGATTCCACCATTTGAGGCCTTCTATCCCAAATGCACCCTCTGAGCCTCTTTCTTCCACAGGGTAGTCTCTCAGGCAGCCACAGCTTGCTCCCTCTTCTAGTTCAATTTTCTACTGCTTATCTCTTTAGACATTCTAGTTTGGAAACTACCCACTATCCTGGATACTCTTTGCTAAGTGCATTTTAGTTCAGCAATATACCTCTTAAATTGTTTTTTCATTTTTATTTAAGTTCAGGGAGTAAACATGCATGTTTGTTACATGAGTAAATTGCTTCTTAAATATTTTTATGAAAGTAATATAAATTATAAAAATTGAGAAAATATAAAAAAGAAGAAACTCACCCATAATTCTAACTCTAACAAAATAAGAACTATCATTTCAAAATATTTTCCTTCAGTTTCTTTTTAGTCATATTTTTATAGAGATATAATACTTAAGAACATAAAATGTTATATTCTGGTTATTTCACTTAACATTATCTCATAGTTTTTCCTCATGTTGTACATCATCAGCAAAGCCATCTTTTTAATGGTTGATTATGATTTTGAATGTATAAATCTGAGTTTGCTTAACTATTCTCCTGTTGTTAGATATATAGTAGCATTTTTTGCTATTACAAAGAATCATGTAATGAAAAATTTGTTCACATAGTTTTTCTAGGAGCTTGGATTTTTCTCATAGCATGAATTCTCTAAAGTGGAATTACAGATTACCAGTGTCCCCCTAAAAATAGAGTAGCCAACCTAAATAAATGGAGAGGCACATTGACCAATCCATGAGATGAAAGATGCAACACAGTAAAGATGTTAATTCCCTCAAAATTGATTTATAGATGTAAGGCAATACTAACCAACATTCAAGCAGAATTCTTTATAAACATAAATGATATATCCAAAATTCATATGGAAAGGAAAAGGAACTAGAATAGCTAAACTGTTTTAGGAAAAGAACAAAGTTGGAAGACTCACATTATGTTATTTTCAGACTTACAGTATCTACAGAAATTAAGACATTATCGTATTGGTGAAAGGTCAAGGACATAGACAAGTAGAAGAGACTGGAGAGTCCAGAAATAGACCCACACAAATATGGTCAATTGACTTTTTACAAAAATGCAAAAGCAATTCAATGGAGAAAGATTAAATACAATTTTTTCAATAAATGGTGCTGGAACACAATGAACAATGTAAATCTCAACCTATACCTCACATCACATATCAAAATTAATCCAAAATGAAGACTTTATTAAAACTCTTAGAATAAAACATGGGATATAATGTTTTTGACCTTGAATTAACCCAAAAGTTCTTAGACTTGACAACAAAATAATAATCCATAACATGAAACAAAGATAAATTGGATTTCATCAAAATTAAGAAATTTTGTTCCTAGAAGGATATCACCAAGAGAATGAAAAGACAAGCCACAGCCCGAGAGAAAATATTTGCAAATCACATATCTGACAAATGACTTATGTCCAGAAATAATAAAAACTCTCGAGATTCATTTATGAGGTAACAGACAACTTGATTTAGTAAATGAGTAAATGATTTGAACAGACACTTCATCAAAAAAGATATACAAATGGGAAGTAAGTACATGCTGAGTAAGTGGTCTTTCATACTTGGCTGGTGTAAATGCAAAATGGTACAGCCACTCTAAAAGCAATTTAGTATGGTTTTTATAAATTTAAACATATTCTAAGCGTATGACTCCACAATCCCTCTCCTAGGTATATTCCAAAGATAAATGAAAACATGTGTTCATGCAAAAATCTGTACACAATTACACAATTATTAATACC
Organism: Theropithecus gelada; assembly: GCF_003255815.1. Classification (NCBI taxonomy): domain Eukaryota; kingdom Metazoa; phylum Chordata; class Mammalia; order Primates; family Cercopithecidae; genus Theropithecus; species Theropithecus gelada. Next base: position 146,165,675 of record NC_037689.1, on the reverse strand, counting down.
CACATTATTCATAATCACCAAAAACGCCTGGTTTGAAATTTTGGCTCTGCCACTGGTTAGCTGTCGAACTTAGAAAGTCACTTAAGCTCAGAGTACTTCCACGTCATTATCTAACAAGGGGATGATAATAGTACTTCCTTCTTGGCATTGATACAGTGATTATATGAGTTGCTATATGTGAAATTCTTCTAACAGTACCAGGTACAAAAAAATGCTAGGTAAGTGGTAACACTATTAGTGTGTACTTTGGATTCAGGCCAACATGAGTTCCAATTCTGTGTCAACTGCTTCATAACCATATGAATATATGATTTGGGGCAATTTTCAACTTCTCTAAGGCCTCCAGGCTGTCATCGACCCATTAGCCAGTGGTCTCTGGGTAATGAAATAAGCACTGCTGGAGGAAATTATACAATCTACAGATTGGAACCTGTATAAATATAATATCTTCAATATTACCTGGAGCCTTGATGTTGCCTCATAATCTTAACTATACTCTATTAGAGTGAGAGACTTCTCTCTCTTTCAATTACTCTTTTTTTTTTTTTTTTTTTTGAGACGGAGTCTCGCTCTGTCGCCCAGGCTGGAGTGCAGTGGCGATCTCGGCTCACTGCAAGCTCCGCCTCCCGGGCTTACGCCATTCTCCTGCCTCAGCCTCCCGAGTAGCTGGGACCACAGGCGCCCGCCACCTCGCCCGGCTAGTTTTTTGTATTTTTTAGTAGAGACGGGGTTTCACCGTGTTCGCCAGGGTGGTCTCAATCTCCTGACCTCGTGATCCGCCCGTCTCGGCCTCCCAAAGTGCTGGGATTACAGGCTTGAGCCACCGCGCCCGGCCTCAATTACTCTTGCATTCTCCAATCTCCTCTAACCTCTGAACTTTCCCCCGACTGCTTCTTATCCCTGCCATCTAATTCTGAGACTTGACCCGATAATGAAAAGTGAATTAAAATCTCCCATATACATCTCTAACATTTTATGTTTTTGTTTTTAATCTTTAATACATCTAGAAATAATGTTTTTGTATGGCTTGAGGTAAGGATCCAAGATTAACTTAGGGATAACATAAACGTCTGTGATATTGTCTTCCTATTCAGGAATTGTGTGCCTTTTTATTTAAGTATTCTTTGGCATCTCTCATAGTGACTCAGTTTGTTTATATAGCTCTGACACATTTCTTGTTACATCAATTCATAAGGTGTAAATGGATTTTTTTTGCCCATTACATCTTATAGTTGGTTGCTTTATATGTAAAGACTATTTATTGCCATACATTTATTTTGCACACAGCAACTTTGCTGAATTTGTGTATTATTCATAATAGTGTTTTTAGTTAATTTGCTTCTGGTTTCCAGGAAAACAATATATGTATAATGTACAAATAATAACCATTTTAAGCATTATCTCTCACTTTAATGCCTCTTATTCTTTACATATTTAATTGTCTTGGCTAACCTCCAGAAAAATATAAAATGATAGTGGTATAAAGAACATCTAGTCTTTTTCTTGACTATAATAAGAATGCTTTGAGAGTTTCTCCATGAAATGTGATACTAGCCTTTGGGTTAAGGTGGATATATGTTATCACATTAAAGATGTTTCCACTTATTTCTATTTTATCAAGAATGTGTGTTCAGTTTTGTCAAGTGTCTTTTATCATCTATATGAAGATGACTGTGTAATTTTTCTTTTTTTATTCTATTAGCAAAAGGCATTATACAAATGGATTTTGTAATACTGAACCAGTTTCATACTCCTGGAATAAAACCCACTTGGTGATGTTGTATATCCTTTAAAATGCTGTCTGATTCTGTTTGTTGGTATTTCATTAAGGGGCTTTGCAACAATAATCGTAAATGATATTATTATGTAATTTTCTTTTTTGTGTTCTATTTTTGTCAGATTTTAGTATCAAAACAAGAGCTAGGTTGGCTTTTCTAAAAAGTACTTTGCAATTTTTTCTTTTTGTTGTATGTTGTGTAAAAGTTATACTGTGATATTTTGTGAAAGTTTAGTTTAATTTCCTTATGAAATCCCATCTGGGAGTGACGCTTTTGTTAAGGGGTGGGGAGAGTCTTCATTTTATTGATGGCGATAAGCCTGTTTAGATTTTCTGTCTTTTCTGGGGTTAATCTCTGCCAATTACATTTCACTAGAAAAACCATCCATTTCATCCACCTGTTTATATTTATTTGTACAGAGCTGAGAAAATTGCTACTCATTATTCTCTTAGTTTCCTCTGTATCTGAGATTATTTCTGTTTAATAGTTCTTGTTTTATGTATTGGTGTTTTCCTTTTCTTCTTGATGATGTTAAGTAATCAAGTATCTATTTTATTGTAGTATTGTTTTATTTGGGAAAAGGATCTTGAATTAATTAATTATAATGATTTTCTGTTCATAATTCATTAATTCACACCTCTTGATTTATCTACTTTTTAATAGCATCTTTAAGTTAAACAGCATCTTTAATAGTATCACTGATTTTGTTCTTGTCTTTTGAGATAAAATTGCTTCATGGTTTTAACAAATTCATGCCACTATGTTGGTCACAGCTTTAATTTTTCCATAACAATGTGTTTTTCTGGTACACTTTTCTCACATGCTTTTTGTGTATTTCTTTTTTACATAGATCTTGTGGTGATTCTTTTTTTATTACTTTTTTTTTTTTTTTTTCATGTCAAGAGTTCTTCCAGGACCAGTCAGGGCTGTGGCTGAATTCCAGACCAGCAGGAATTCTCTTTGGAATATAAGGCTGTGTGCCCAAATGTGTTCAGCCTTTACTTCTCTGTTATCAACAGACATCAGCCCTGCAGGCTACTAGAAAAGCAGCATCTCATTTATCCACCTTGCCTCACTAACAAAGTGCCTTCTACAAATATGGATCATTTATGTAATTTCTCATTCAGTCCTGCCTTCCCTACTTCTCAAGACTGTGTCCCAAACTTGGTCCATGGAAGCTCTAATCTCCAACTTTAATATCCATTCTTATTATTCTAATATTGTTTTTGCTTTTCACCATGTTCCACTTATTCTGAAAATCAGTGTTTCTTTCATCAGCCATGCCAAAAATCCAAGACCATGGGAATCACTTATTGGCTTCTTCCCTGTTTGACCTTCACAAAATAAATTGTGAGTCAGGCTTATGGATACCCTTTGTTTACATCAATTATGGAGTTTAAATTTATTTTTCTCATTCTCCTGAATGCTTCTGGTGACAAATCAGAGAAGGGACCAGCCTTGTTTTATTCTTTCCTTCTTTCTTTCATTTCAAAACTGGGAGATGCCTACCAAATTGATTCCAAGAGGCTACTTCCCCAAGGTGTTTTGCAGAGACATGAGTTTCACCTTTACACAGATGCAGGTGGAATGGTTAACTTCCTTGCATTACTTCTCCTTCCCCCAGCCCAATCCCACTAGCAAAGCTAGGACAAAAATTCTCATTCTCAGACAACAGTTGGAAGCTATTACTTCTTTCAGAGAAGCTTAGAATGCTTTTTGGCAAACCAATGCGTTGTTTCATTACTCTCTCCATACACCCAAGATACAGAAAGCAGGTGTAAATTCTACATATGGCCTAAATTCTCACCTGCTTTCATCCAATTCAATAGAAAATCATAAATCACCATATTCCCAAAAAGAAACAGGTTGACAGAGAACAGACTTATTTTTATAGCATACCTAAGATATATAGGAACTGATATATTTACTCAGCTATTTTAAAGGGGCTACTCTTGCTCATTCTCTGGACAGCTAAATGCTGGGTTGCTAAGTTACTGCTATTTGACATCATCTCTTCCCTGACATCTCCCCATGTTTGACAGGTTCCCATGATTCACTGGCCCAGTCACCTCATTACTCATATTACTCACTTTCCCAATGACGTCTGTAAAATCATTTAAAATTCACCTCATATACTAGCTGCGAACTCCTAGATTCCACATAAAAATATTTAAACTGCTTGACAGGTTCTAAGTGCATTTGGAAGCACACTGGATGGCTTACCTGCATTGTTCACATAACAGATGTTATAATTAAATTAAGCATCTTTCTTCTGGGTTGGTTTGTGTTTGACAAAAGAGGAAATGATTACTAGGAGGCATATAATGGATAATATCTCTTATGAGCTAATTTGGTTCCATGAATAGCTCACCTCACATATGCATGCTACGTATTAAGCCCATTAGTGCTTTGAATTAGCTTCAGAAAAGGTAATACTGCACATTATTTACCCAGTCAAGGGCATTTTCACCTGCTGACAAATTTACATATTTCCCAGTGCCATTAGGTAAGAACTAGTCATCAGATTAGCAAAGGGCACAATCATTAGTTCATTTATTTGACTCCATCAATGTTAACATTAATTATAGTCTAAATTATATTTAGGAATTGTCTTTCCTGGGTGGAACACTATATTACTATTTTAAGAAATTGTAATTTTAAAAGTCCACATCCAAATAAGATACATGTTTTCTGAAATATTCCAGAATGATTCTTATTTAAGACAGCTATATAGAAAATCGTTTGCATGAATCCAAGTTGAACATTATTTATACATTAATGTATTGACAGGATATAAAATCAATTGCCTAATTATTGGTTAAATTTATAAAAGAAATTCTACTGAAAAGTGCTTGATTATGCTGCATAGTCATGACAATATAATCAAATTTCCTTTCAGACATAATTGTCTGTCCAGTTTTGTTCCCTGATCCTTTTTTTTTCTTACTTGCAAGATGGGTTTTTTCATTTATTTCCCTGTTAAAAAATAAAAATAAAATAACAAGCACTGCCCTGTAAATATTTGGTAAATTTTTCCATGCTAAAACTTTTAACTAAAACACAAGCCTAATAAGTAGAATTGCCATAATTTAGAATGCTGTAAACACAGATCATACTGTACTCAAAAAGAGGTGGCCAAGTAGGTGTTTACCAACCTGATCCCTATGGCAGGAAGAAATCTGTAAGAAGATACAGTTTATCAAATCAAGTTCCCTAAATCCTAGCTAGCAAATTCAGCATCCCTCATAAACACTGAATTACCCTTATAGATGTTTGCCTATGAAATTATCAACTACAGAAGGTACTTTGCTAGGAGAGACAATCTGTTCAGCATCAAATCTAAAAGAAATGCTCTATCTGCATTTTTTATTCCAGAAAGGATTTGATAGTTTGTTGATTTTTTAAAGTAAATTCTTGCTATGAACAAATAAATCATACTACTGCAGAACAAATAATCATTGAGCATCCATCCTTAGCTAGTAGCATTTAGAGCATGCTGCTCTCCTTGGCTTAACTCTTCCAGAAATGATTACTCTAGGATCCATAAAACCCCACAGAGCTCAGAAAAGAAGCTGCTGCTGGTGCCCATATTACTACAGATGAGCTGCCTAGGAATCCCTCACATGATCGATGAATGTTACTGCAAAATGCCATCACTGTGGCCAGAGTTGTTATTACTTTTTATTTCCATTTACACATGAGAGTAGCTTGACTCTAAAGAGTAAATAGCATGCTGATGGAAGCAAGTGTAAAAGCTGGGATGCATTGCACAGATTGCTGCTTTTAAGTTTCTGATTTGTAAAATTCATAATAAGCAATAATATGCTTGAAAAGGAGCAAAGACATCTGAATTTGTACGGCTCATTTCGTGGGAGAAGATCAGTTTGGTGTAAAGGTGTTGTAGGCCAATGAATTCTAGTTTGTTCAAAAAACTACTTAAATTATTCTGGCATAACTGAATTTGTACAAATTGAGGAAACAACAGAAGCTGAAATGAATTGCTGGTTGAATCCACTATAATGTTAATCATAAAGCAGACTGGAGGCTGCTAAGTAAGAATGGATTCAGATAAGCCAACAGGACCAGAAGAACATATAGCATGACTCTTGTCAGAGATTTGGAGAACTGTGACCTGAGGCAAATTACTTCACCTCTCTGACTTTCACTCTTTACCATTCTGTAAAGCATGACTAATAACAGTTTTTGAGGGTTGTTGTGAAGGTTCAAAGACATAATGTGCTTACGAACTGTGCCTGGCATGCAATAGACCACACATTACTATTATCAGTTCTTTTATTATTAGAAGCAAATTTGCTATTGTTTTATTATTATTTGAAATTAGATTAAAAAATATTAAAGAATGACAAAAAGGCAGAATTAATTTCTAAGATCTGTTCAAATTATATTGGTTTGCTGGTATTCTTAAAGTTGCTGGAAATGTCAGCTACTGTCTAAAGCAATTTTGTTTAATATTCAGAGATTCTCACTCTAGATTTGTGACAGGGTGATTGAGAGTTGGGTGTAGTGCAAAGATCACTAGATTTAGAAAACAAAGGCCAGATACTATTTTACTTCCGCCACATACCAACCCCACCCTGGATTGCAGGTCATTTAACCTCTCTGGACCTCGATTTCATGAAATAATAAGAAACTACCTTATTCCTTATGACCAAATAAGACAATGAGATTCAAGTGCTTTGAAAAGCCGTCACCTGCTATAGGAAAATAAGGTTGACACATCAGGTCAAGTTAGCCTGTTGTAATCTGATTGCATCTGCAAGGGCATGAGGGCAAGAAGAAAATTGCTGGAAGACGAGACAAGGTGGGCTCCGGCATATTATAGCACTTTGCCCAGGGGGACAAAGAAAGAAAAGTGGACCCGCTGGTCTGAAGGGGTGCTGAGAACATTGTCAGACGAATGGTGAGAGGGGCTTTCAAGAGAAACCAACTGGCTTGAATTTGGACAGCATTTTGAGAAAGGGGGCCATAACAAAACACATAAGGTGAAAGCATTTCCATAGCCTGGAGGACTGAGGGGCTGAGAGTGGGGAAAGGCTGGTTGTGTTGCATTTGGTTAATAAAAGAAGTCTGTCTCCATGTGAGATGAAGTGGGTTTGCATATGTTTGCTTGCCAGGTGGTGGAGGGAAAAAAGGGGGATCAGGGAAGTGGGAAAGATGGGAGAGCAAATGGACTCAGATTTTCATGGTGCAGATGCAAACAATGTGCATAATTTAAATTTTCCTTCATTGGAGGTGGGTAGAGAGATGGAGGGGGTAATAACTAGCTCATGCTTCTAGATGAAGACACTGAAAAGCAACACAGCTAGGAAATAAGGGAATCTCATGAGCAACCGGAAGCCAGCTCCTCCACTCTGGGGCTGGTGCTCCTTCCTCTGCATAGCTCCCCTCAGTGAGGAGAGATGACCTTGTTTGGGCCTCTGCTTAGTTTGAAAAGCAGTGAACATGGCCAGGAGAGGTAGGGAGAAAGAGAAAATGTACTTTTCCCTAAGAAGGGGGTTTATGGGGAATGAGGTGACAAATTTACTGCGGAACCCGTCACAGGCCTCTAAGGCCCTCAAACCAAAAGGAACACGAATGTGTAATTAAGACAAAAAGCCCAACAAGCATGCTCTATTGTGACAAGCAAGGTGGTCTATAAAAATGTAACAATTAGTCATAAAATCGGGGACGCAAATTTCAGAAAGCTTATTTTTATTTGAAGCATGGGAAATGAAACATTCATTCTTTAATAAAAGAAAGCCCACTCATTAACAGCATTGTTGGAAAAAAAAAAAAAAGAATTCTATACAATCTATAGCCCTTCAAAAAAAGAGACATTTCTCTAGATTCTCTTTCAAGAAAAACAGAAGGACTTTTGTTACTTTCTCAAAGCATGTTATCTTTTGTGAGCCTATTAAGGAAACCTGCTTCTTTTCTTTCCATGTGTAAGTGAAATTCTGTTGTTTCTCTAAGTGGCTCCTTTAGGAGACTGGTGTTGCCAGCCTCTGCCAGGTGTTCACCCTCCTTCCTGCATTTAGTCACATAACCAACCACCTAGGCACCAGGGCCGGGTTGCTTTCAAGTAGGTGATTTCAATTGTGACAAATTAGGTAGAGATTTTGAGGTATGTCTGGCATTCCTTTGGGAGTTAAGAAAAAGGCCACTGAGTTTATTTATGCTTGTGACTCGGAGAAGAAAGGAATAACAAGGTTACTATGTAGAGCAGAGTAAGACATTTCTTTCAATGTTACTACCTTCTGTTAAGGAAGGCTGTTGACAAGTGAGCAAGTATTGAATGTATTTTCCCAATGGGAAAGGAGCAAGCAGCTGAGTTCCCAGTGTGCATTCCTTTTGTGGCACTCATAACAGCTGCCTCGTCTCCACCCAAAACGTCGGGCCCCTGAGATAGATGACTGAGACAGATGACTGAGGGGTTGCTGGGTTCTTATCTTACTAAAGTAGTCAGCATAGCCCTAATCCAGCAGTCCCTAACATTTTTAGCACCAGGCACTGGTTTCATGGAAGACAATTTTTCCACAGATAAGGGGATAGGGAGTGGGAGTAGGGGTGGGGAGATGGTTTTGGATGAAACTGTTCCACCTGAGATCATCAAGGCATTACATTCTCATGAGGAACACATGGTACCAGTCCATTGCCTTGGGATTGGGAACCCCTGCCCTAATCCATATAGTCTTATCACTGATCAAAGTGATATGACTGACTCATCTCTTTAATAGTCAAGAACAATGTTCTTGGGCTGAAACAGGTGCACGAATGTGCACATCAGGTATACTCTGGGTGGCAAGCCAATTCAATGGTAAACAGCTTTTGGCTCTTGACTATTCCTTTGGCTGCATTTTCTCAGGGCTTGCTTCAAACACTGGGCTGCTGAGAAGGCATTTACTGGGAGAGGGGGATGAAGAGGGAGTTGGAGTGACTTTGGTAACTGAGGAAAGGGGATGCAGAATTTTCACTGGCACACAGATTATTTTCTTTCCCAGATAGAAAGCCTTCATGGTTTTTATATGACTACACTGGTCATCATTTATTACAATAACAAGGATTTATATACCACTTGGTAGCCTATAAGGGAGTTAGGGCAGGTATTATTGTCCTCTTTTACAGACAAGGAAAGGAAATTCAGAGAGATAAAGTAATCTGTCCAAGGTCATAGAAGTGACAAATGGTAGAGCCGGTACAGGAGCTCATTACCATGATTCCTATTCTTGAGATTCCATACTGCCTTCTGATGCCAATGGCCAGAGACAGTAGACAGATATGTTTTTCTCACTTAAATTTGGTTTCTTCTTTTGGTTTAATTGTTTACTTCAGGAGAGATTATAGCCACTCTTTCAACTTTGTTCTGCCCCCAAGGCATTCACACACATACACTCACTTCCATGACTAACACTTCCCACAACATGCCATCATTTTCAAGTCTCTCATCTTCTCCTCCTCTCCCACTCCCACATCTCTTCCCCTCATTATAGGCCACAATCAATGTTGATAACCATGTTCCACGTAGTGGGCGGCAGCAGTGAGATTGAGTTGAGGTCCCAGAAAGGTAAAAGGCAAAGGTTTAGGGTATGGTGCTTGAACAGGGAAAGTTTCCTAAAGAAGGTGGTGAGTGTCTGAGAAGGATGTAGGAATGGATAGGGCAGAAGCTTAGTGATATTAGAAAAGTAGCTTGATTACAAAATGGAAAGAAGACAGGTAAGAAATGAGGCCACTGGAATAAGCAGAAGGGTCTTGAAGTAGAATGTCAGGATTCCCCATTATGAAACTCCTTGAAACAGAACAGTAATTACTTTAAACAGCTTAAGCAGATAGATTGCTTCATTATTAAAAGGCACAAAAATAAAGGTTTAAACTCACCCGCAAGATTTCTTCAACACAGCTTGGATCACTGGGAAGACTTACCTGAAACAAAATAAATAGAAAACATTAGGCACAATCTATTTATTCTTCTTGTACAATAGTTTACTCTGTAGGACAAACTGTAAAGCAAGAAAATCTAGCTATCAATTTTTCCCTATTAAATACAAAAGAATATCTCTGCAAATGACTAATTTTGTTTTACTTTAATGAAGTGGTAAGATCGCAGTGCATGGTGCAGTGCATGGTTCTGTCACTGATTTGCTTTCAGGCACTGACCCCTCCCCCATCCCCTCGGGCTTCTCTTTGCTCATCTATCCAAAGAGAGCTTGATCTCACGATCTTTAAGGCATCTTTGACCCTCTGACATACTTTTGTATATTATTCATTAAAAATATGAGGCCTATATAAAACACTTTGTGATTAAATTGAGTTCTTTTTGAACTTGGGAGTCCAACTAGGTGCTTACAAAACACTAAGGATAACGGCCTGCGTAAATTGCATGCTTGCCTTGGCAGTTACAAGAAGTCTAAGAAGTATACTCAGTGAATCCCATGATCCATTTTTCCCAGTGTGACACCTTCCTAATGAATCAAGATTCAAGTCACTAGCAGAAAGGTACTGAGGGTTTATTCCATGTCAGGCCCATAGCCCTTTCCTGCAGGTGCTTCATAATCAGTGAAAGCAAGAAGTGAGATAATAAAATAAGATACCAGTTGCAAGACAGTGCACCATCAGGAACTTGAGAGTCAGGCAACCATCTAGAAAAATGTCTGCTGATCACCACGTCATCTGTGCAGGTTTTAGGCCTCCCCCAAACATTCCTATTTCCCCTTCACACCTTAACCCTCTCCAGGATTGCAGTCTGATCACATTTGCTTCCTGCCTGCTCTGGTAAGAACAGTGGGTCTCTCATTCACTGCCTTGAAAGATGAACGCCCAGTCCTGCTAAGAGAGCACTGCCATTACATCTACATTGCCCAGGCCTCTTGCAAGGACAATTATTAACTCCCCAACAGACTGAAGTATGGACTCAACTATACTTGGGGAAATGAAGAATAGAATATGGCACTAGATTTCCTCACCTGACAAAACTACAAGTTAAACAATACAGCAAATCTTCAAACAGTATTATAGTCACTTCTGTACATGCATTCATTACAACCAGTATTTATTGAAGACCTTCTACATGTAAAAGTCCCCACTCCAAGAGGCCTAAAATCCCAAATAGGAGAGACAGCCTGAGACAGTCACCAATAATGAAGGGCTGTCAATTCTAGATGGCCCAGTACAACCCCAGGTTACACTTGTTATCTGTGTAATTATTGATAGTATTCCCTTTCTCTCTCAAAAATGTCCTCCAGTTTGGATGACAAATTTATACAGCCATCCTCCCAATAACAATAATACTCTAATACTAGGTAGAAGAAATAGGAGAAGAAAAGACTTAAGTTGGCTGGGCATACCTTGTAAAGAATCTAAAATACAGGTTTCAGATAGAGAACCACTGGTGATTTGGTGTAGCACAATTCATTCATTCATTCAACAAACAATTTTGGAGAGTTAAGGACTGTGCCACTTGGTGCTAGGCAGAGTTACAATGGGAAGCAAAAGGAGACACAATTTCCTCACTCATGGATTTTACAGGCTCAATAGGAAGGTGAATATGAAGAATCACATAGTTAATGCACAACTATAAGCTGTGGGGAAGTACTAAAAAGATGACCATCCCATGGACAGTAGTTATGCAAAATAAAAGGTTTTGTGTCCAAAGAAGTATGGGAAATGTTGCAACCCATATTGTATCCCTCTTTGGAGATCCATGATGCAAATAAAAAGGTGTGAGACACCTGTCTAAAATTTTTAATAAAGTACATTCCCAACTTCCCTGGCCCTTAAGTCTTGGGTTTTTAGTTTTAGTTGTTTTTTTATTTGTTTGTTTTATTTTTCAATTAATAACTACTGCTATTTCACAAAATGAATGTTTGCAGAATATACACTGGAAGATGCTAGTCTAACATGTTTATATGATTATACAGCTAAACTGGCAGTTCTCAACTGCAAATACAACCTCATTCCATTGCTCAGTGCTCCAGCAACTGTATTTTCCAAGAGAGTTCTTGAACTTCTAACAAACACATTCCCCAAATACAAAGGTCAAAGGATTATAAGAAAGGCTTAAATCTTCAATATCATTGTTGCATTGTATTAGAGTGTGCAGCCTAGGCTAAAAATGTATGGCCCAGTCTCATGAAAAGGTCTTTGTTCCCCTTTTCCCACACAAACACATCAGCGTTAATTTTTAAATCAAAGTGAAAATATATGAGTGATATGCAGACACAGCAAGAGCACCTGCTGATGAGTCAAAAGGGTTGGGAGGGAGTCCTGGCCCTACCACTTGGGAACAGGACTTAATAACTGTACCTTTCTCAGTTCCAGTTTTTCCAAATGTAAAAGAAAAGGAAAGAATAATAGTAATACCAATCCTTTTTAAATCTCACAGGGCTCCTGTGAGTATCCTGTGAAATAAGTGATGTGACTGTGCTTTGTAATCCGCAAAGCCCAATACAATGAATTAAGTTATTACCCCTTGTCCTGTTGTTCTCCTTACTTTTCTTAAGTCCTGTCTTCTCATCTTTTCAAACTAAGATTTGACTCACTCTTGCCAACTGAAAATATCATCTCCCCTCTTCGAAATATAAATATCCACTTCTTTATGGGAGGAAATGCTGTCAAAAGAGAAAAAGTTGTGGACTCTGAAGCTTTGCAGCACATTTAATAATGACTGGCTATTGGAGTCGGCAGCACTCAGGACAGACAGAGAAGAACTCTAAAGGCAAGAGCAGTCAAATAAATATGCATTCACACTCAGTGTTTAGATATTTTTCTTTAGAAAACACTAAAATCCAACATTCTCATAAAGTCACTAGTTCTACAAATTCATCTAGCCCAGGCCCACAGCTGTTTTCTCCATAAGACAACCACGTTTGAACCGCAAGTGCTTTTCCTTCCTGCAAGTGTTTTTTAATTAACCAGCAAATATTTCTTACGTGCCTAGTACAGTGCAAAACATGGAGAGTTGGTAATACAAATCACTCTGAGTCTCGGGTTCTTTCTCTCAGAGTTAAATGTCTAGATGGGATAGGAAAACAAACAATTAGAAACCCACTGGGACATACATTGTAAGGTAGTCATGACAAGGGTAATAGGATCGCATTCATTCGCCTGTCCGCCTATTCATCAGCTCTCCCATTTATTTCTTTAGACAACAAATCCTGATTGAGCTCACACTGTGCTCAGGATGGTGCCAAGAGGGAGGATTTAAAGACACTGAAGACAACACCATTTCTGCCTTCAAGACTCCACGCAAATTGAGGAAACAACATTTACAGGGAAACAGACAAGACCAAACAGTAGGTCTGATTTAAGTGCCAGGGAAAGGGTACCTACCGGGTTCACCGACACTGCCATGTCAGACAGAAGCTCCCAGCCGTTGAGGTCCCCACTGTAGTCCTCGCTCCATATGGGAGTGAGAGGCCAAGGATTCGACATGGCTGAGAAGTGATGGGGCCACCTGAGGCCACTTCAGTCACTGAGTCCCCTGCGGAGATGCACCAGGGTCACTCTGCACACTGGAAGAAAGCTGAGCTAAGGCTGGGGCTCAGCCCCAAATTCTATTCTCTTGCACTCTCTTTCTCTTTCTCACAGACACCCACACGTCTTTGCAGTAATTCTGGAGGAGTTACTCGGACAGGTGTGAAAGACAGAGACTGAGGAAGAGAACTAGTGGTGGCACTGGGATTAGAACTGCTGCCCGTTGAGTTGCCAAGCTGCTGCTTAATTCCGGAGGCACCTTCTCCTCTCTTTAAATCCACTCTTGAGTATTCAGATAGTCCACAAAGCGCCAAGTTAGCCACTCAGAGCTGCAGCGTCCTTTCTCATTCCCCCTCTCCGCCCCCTCCTCCTGGAGCAGAAAGCAAGCTGCACGACACACAGGGGAGGCTGTGCTCTCACTCCTGGCCCCAGACGACCCTCTTGTGCTGGGCACGGATGTGGTCCTCTGAGGGCCAGGGAAGGGAGGTGCACATCGGGCAGGTGGTGAGTTCACCGAGAACCCTCACAAGTGCCTACCCTCTCTGCATCTAACAGTGCAGGCTGCCACTCCATGTAGCCACAGAGATCATGCACAAATTATCTGCCTGGTGATAAATACATATCTTATGAAATAATCAGAGTTCCTTTAAATAATCAAATATTCAATTAACTGCAGCAACAATAAATGAATTGTATAGGATGGTTTAATCGGAGCATACTTCTTAGCGGTTAGGGTAATACAAGATATCAAAAACATGCTGATTGTGGCATTGAGAGACATAAGCAGCAGCCATCACTAATAGAAAACATGGAGATTAATGTAAAACATTAATAGAACAATGATCATCACATGGTTAATCCAGAGGAGCTCAATGCATACCTCTGAGTATATTATTACTAAGGGATTGTGAGAGAAGAGAGGTCATTTTTTTTCCCATAAAATCATCCTGAGGGTGGTCCCACAATACCTGGCAATCATGATCCACTAGTCTAGGTATATTCCACCTAGACAAACACTTTCTCAAAGTAAAACTTAAAAACCGAAAATTTAATTGCAAATTAAATAACTGGGCCCAGTTAACCAATATCCACAACAGACACTGATGGCGACTTCCAAACTAATTCCATTTGTACTTTCATTAACAAACTTCCCCATTTATCCCCATGATTGATTTGTGGTACACAGAAGTCCCCTGACACAGAATTACTAATAAAATAAAAACCCAGGTTATGATATTGTACTACCAAATGAGTTTTCGAGCTTTTTAAAATTTGTAATTCCCATCGTTGGTAATTTGTAAAAACACAGGACAGCAGCCTCTGAAGTTCCTATTTACATGCATTATGAAATCCCCTATGTCTCTATCCAGGGAGTCCCAGTTTTCCAAAATGAATTTGGAAAACTACAAACTCAGTTCACATTAGGATCTGTCTGTCCCTTGCTTCCTGCCTCACCTTAACCGTCCCTATTCTAGTTTGTATTCATGAGTCTATGATTAAACGGGAACAGTTAATATTGCATAAGCTGTAGATAGAAGTCCTCGGGTAATATAACTTTAATCAAAACAAAAACGATTTCACAACAGTTACATGGTCCAGCTAACCAGCTCATCTTCCAATTTCATTTTAATACAGCAAAAATCCTGGGCATCCAAAGAGCTGGTGTTTGCTTTAAAATACTGCTTCTGGCCAATTTTTAAGTAAGTCTCCTGGTCAAAATACTTCATGTAAAACAAGCTAATATGCACCAACAAAGTACAAAAAGAACAAAAAATAGAGCATGAAGATCAAAATAATTTAACATATGTCTTTTTAAGCCAAATACAGGAAATGACCCTTTGTTTGGAATCATACATGAACATAAAACCAAAAGGTAACCATGAACTGTTATTTCTTTGAGAATGAGATAATTTACTGTATTTTCTAGGGGCTCCAAGGGGGCAGTAGAAAGAGCCTGGTCTTTGAGGCTCCATAGAACTGGATTTCAATCCTAGCTCTGAAGTTCATCTTGCTTTACGACCTTGGGCAAGCCACTTGAACTTCTTTGAGCCTCTGTATCCCTATCTATGTAAGAGAAAGTTTAAAAAATCCACTTCTAGGATTTTTGTGAGGTTGAGATGAAGTGAGGTATATAAAAGTACCTTAGCCTAGTAGGGGGTGCATGTTAAGTCTCCATCAGCACTTTGTATGCTAAGTTCTCTCAAAAGTCTTTAGAAAGGTGTCAGCACTCTGAGCCTTGGAACCACTGAGGAGATAGTTTGGTCGTCTTGTAAACCGGCTCCCACGACATCTTATGAATGTTGCTAATTACTAAATCCTATTCAGGGTCCCAGTGCGTAAAGAGTCTCAGGCTGCTTCTCCATCTGCTGGCTCTCATTAAAGGTGAAAAAGGAGGCTGGAGATGGGACTTGAGTGGATATGACAAGAGAGATAAGGGAGAGTGGGGATGAGAAGGGTGGAGGAGGGTTGGGTGACATGCTTCATTATGAGGACACCTCTTCAGTGATTACATTAGGTATGGGCAATGGTGGAATGCATATGCAGAAAGGCCCATCATCGGCTGAGAGTACCTAATGGCAGATGGAATTTCAAGTGAAGAGTACTTAATTCAGTTGGCTCTGAATAGCCATTAGCTCACTGTTCATTTATTTGCTCTAATAACTAGTTTCTATAGAAGAGTGAGCTATAAAAGGAGATGGGGGAATGAGGGTATATTACAATCTTAGAGAAAAACAAGGTAAACATCTAGAAATATTACTGTTAGAAATCAAGAACCTATCTGGAAGCACCTTGCTGCCTGCCTCACATTCCCTCAAGGATGCTCTGTCTCAAGTCCCCTGGGCTAGTCAGTGAGGCCATTCTGGTTACTACTGCTGCAGCTACCCAGACTCATACCCTGGCTGAGTAGGGTCTTCCAGCCCAGTTCCACAGGGACAGATCTCCAACTTAGAGTCTCAAGGCTTCTTGCTATGATTCCATCATTCTGGGATCAGACTCGAGCTATCTCCTACTTCTCTTTGCCAGTCTCCATGATTCTGACCCCACTTGCTTGCCCTCTCTTGCCTATGCTCTTCCTGACCTTCTTTCTTCTTTTGGTGCTTGCCCTACAATCCACGGATCTTCCGGCCCTAGTCCTTTCCTTTTGAAATTCCTAGGTAAGCAGCCAACTCCTCAGGGCCTGCAGGATACTCACTTCTGTCCCAAAGTCCTAGTACTGCAACCAAAGACCATTTAGGATCAAAATCTAGATTCCACTTAATCCCTACTTAGTGTGCTCCCATTAATGGTAATGACTGTCTGTGTGCAGGCCCATAATAATCTCTCATAATAAAAGAGAAGACTGTAAAACTAGAGATGTACAAAATGGAGTGAACTAATACATTATCTAAATATATTAAAAAGATATATCAGGAGGCAAGTTCACCTTTGAATTCTGTCAATTAAAGAGTAAATGTTAGCGTTTTTAAAGTTGTAGTATGCTCTTAATACTATAAGCTCATAATATAGAGAAAGTAAACAATTGCAAAGCGGCGATCTCACTTTCATGTAACAAATCTTATAAAGTAGTGAAAAAACCTGACAGGAAACAGTAGTTATGTGTCCAAGCTCTACCACTAATTAGCTGTGTAATTTGGGACAATCCGCTTCTTCACTCACCAGCCTGCAGCCTAAGCAGCCTATACAGTAAAGGCATGGGAATATATTACAAGTACCCAGTGTTTTGTATTTCACATAACAGTACACAAATAATAAGGAATACATATAAGATTACTAACTTTTTATTTTATCAATAAGAGCATTATAAAACAAAATTAACCACTGGCACTATTATTTTGTAAAAGAACATTACAACTTTCAAAAGGTTAATAAGGCATAATCTCTGAATACAGGCCAGTTTGTTCAAAATACAGAACAGTTAAATTTATGCTAATATCAAACATGCTGGCACACACACACACACACATTATTATCTTACATTTCCTATGTTGCCACAGAATAACAAACAACACCTTCACTTTGGGCTGGTCACCAGGTTACGGGATCTTTCACACATCTTTTAGATTCTACGATTTTATTAACACTCTGCTTTATTCTTTCCTATTTTATGTATTTTGCTATATGCAGTAGTCCCTTTGCCAGGAGGCCACACTGCACATAGCATGGTATATTATCTATCACATGTCATGTATTCCAAAGCCAAAAATGAATTCTTAAAGTGTGTATGGAAGCAAGCATGGGGTCCCAATAGCCTAGAAGAAAAAGTGCTTCCAGGAAAAAGTGGTCATTAATAAGTTTGAGGCTGCAGAACAGGCTTTAGCAATATCTAGGTCATTTGTATCCTTGGTCATAGCTGTTTCAGCAGCTTGGTGGGGATGTAAATCTGATTGTGTATTGAGGAGAGAGTGGAGGGGGCAGAAGTGGAGAGAGTGAATAAAAAATTCCTACTGTGAAAGGGGGTAGAGAAATGGAATAATAGGAAGTGGTGATGTGGAGTCAAGGTTTTTGTTTGGTTTTGTATTTATAAGAGGGATGATATTAAGACATATTTATATACTTGATGCATAGAACTCAGTGAAGAGGGAAAAAGTGTGGCAAAGCGAAAGTGGATGATTGTAAAAGCAAAGTCCTTGAGAAGGAGTGAGTGGATCAAGACACAACTGAAGAGGTTGGCTTGAAATAGGAACATGTACACTTCTGTACACTTCTTCCATTGTAACAGATTGGAAGGCAGAGTGCCCAGGTACATAAGCAGCTGGGTTGGAGAAATTAAAGATAAGAAGATGAGATGGTACTTGTCTGGTCGTATCTTATTTTTCTTTATGAAGTATGCGGCAAGATCATCAGCTAAGAGTGGGGTGTGTTTATTGGAAATTGGAAGAAAAAGGAAAGGTTGGAATAGTTGTCTTGGAAAACAGAAACATGGATCATAGACTTGCTAGGGAAGAATAATAGAAGGGATAGGGAGGCGGGGAGAAAGAAGGGAGTTGGAAGCCAAGTAGCTCTGACGATTTGGATGAAGGTGACACTGCTCCTCATCGTTAGCTTCTGCTTTTTCCAACACTGATTAATTAACCACAGTTCACAGTTCTCCAACTGTTCTAATCTAGAAGAGGTTTCATTCTGACTGCAATAAGTAGAAAGCACAGGAGTAGGACTAATGACCAGGACTCCACAGTAGTGACTCCTGTAACAGTATCCAGAAGGCTAGATGAAATTAAACCCAGGGCTGAATATAAGCCCCAAGGCTTGAGGATCTCCTCTGGGCCTAACTGAATGCTACTCTGTCTCTTTGGGAGCACAAAGAACTCTATTAACTCATATCCTCCTGAGAGAAATCATTCCTTTAGAACATTAGAAGGAGTTTCTGAATTGTTTAAAGAAGAGCTATTTTTAATCATTGAAACATTTTGTATTCAAGCAAGCATTTTACACATTTAATATATGATTGCTATCATGTAGTATTTTAAAATATGATTATCTTTTATATGTCTTGGATTGACAAGTTCTTCAACTCATTTACAGTGTCTAAGATACAAGGACTTCCTCATGGGAAAAAAAAAAGTGGGAGTTCAGGTTTTTATGGTAATTTCTGAAGGCATTGCCACAGGTATATTATGGGGTCTTAAATTAAGTTCCATAACCCCGTTTACAAAAAAATCTTTTAAATATGTACCTTTGGCTCTTATTTTTTGAAAATCTTTTAGAAAAAAAAGTCTTACCTTGACATTCACAATCCCTCACCTTAAAGAGACTACAATGGTCTTCTTACAAATAAATAGCTAATGATTTAACCGTCTGTTTCAAAACCAAAAACTCAGTTATCAGTTTTTCCTTTAACTAAATTCCCCTTAAAGCAATGTAAATGGAATAGACTTTATAAATTGTACCCACAGATGCCCTCAATAAAAGTGACAACAGAATACACTTGATAGAAAGTGGCTCCACTTTCATACTAACCTCTAACGAACCTTATTGACTCTCTATACTCCGCACTTAGGATTGTCTTAATTGCCAGTGGATGACACTGAAATTCCACAGAAACAGAGTTACAATTGCTCTTCTTTGACAGTGATGATCCTAAAGAACAAGCCATGTGCATGGGAACTGAATCCTCGCCAGCTCCCCTATTATTTATGACTCTAATTAAAACACTTTTATCTATTAATGCCAAGTGACACAGCTAAATATATTCAGGGAAGTTCACATTTTTTCTGTACTTCTGAAATCTCTTAGATCTGCGCCTACTTACATGTGGTTTAACTGCTCACTAAAATGAAACGATAGCTAAGAATAACTCACTTTCATTAGATTTATAAATCTCATTAATTAAATCTATATCTCCAATGGTATAGAGAGCAAACTCAAATGCAAGATCTAATTAAAGAGAAATAAAAAAAAAGTTAAGAAACAACACTGAGATTGAAACACAGAAGTAACTGTTTAGCCTCAAATTAATGAGGCGCTGTGCTAACCAAGCATGTCCATTAATCCCTAATGAGGATTTTAAACACATTAAAACTTTCTAATACAAAATGTTTGCCTTCCTTTTATCCAATAACAAATAAGCCAATAATTTTCTGGCTCTAAATGACACTATTAACTGTCACGGCATGTTTTATTTGACAAACCCTCCATTCAAATACTGTAAAACCAATTAATTTGCCTGCTGTGAAATGTGTTTCTTGATAGCTTTTATGTGATTTTCTTTTCTTCTCAAAGAAATGTAAATAGGAGGTCAATGTAGGTGCTGATTTTGCTTTAAAAATATGCCACAGTAGGTATAGGTTGTCTACTCGGTTTGCATTTCAAATGAATTGAAAGACAACCTCCATTTTCAGGTCATCAATCTCAGATTGGTCTCCTGGTAAGTAAACTGTGTCAGAGTAATAGTTTGATTACCATGATGATGGTCTTATATTTGAGAAGGGAGGGTTGGCAAAATTACCATTTCGTTTGATTATAAATAATGATTTGCAACCGTGGCCCTTATCTTTCCTGCTTTGTTAAGTGACCTGGCTTTGTTACCTGTCTCTGGCTATATCCAGCCTCTTCCAAAATGCACCTGCATGTGTGTCCAGGAAACTACTCAATAAAATGGGAGCTTATTCCTGATGCTTTTTATTTGGAAACATCACAATTTGTTACACTTCTTGTTGGTAGGAAAATCAATAGAACAAACACAGGAAGTTTGTTTCTTAAACTTCCCCTGGACCTTACTTAGTATCTTCTGTTAGTTGGAGAGAGGCCCCAAAGTCCAGTCTGTCCACCATTTATGAGACATTCTGAAATTCTTGGCTCATGCAAGGGCATGGCACTTTTCCAGAAAATCACTCTGCAAAAACCCCTGAAATAGACATAGTGTGTGTCATAAAGGGTCTGTGACATTAAGTGTGGGCCAGCTCTGTGGAGCGTTTCAAGCCCATTGAATTTTATGCTGAAGAACAAAGAAGGAGTGATACATGGTGTACCATGGTTTATGAAGCCTAAAGGTCTATGCCAATTAACGTGGACAGCATATACCCAGCACCAGTGATCCTAACTTGTCTCGCATCCACAAGAAAACAAAGTATTGATTATTTCTGAGTTGTGGAAGTATGCAGGATACAGATACCTGGCAGGCATTTATAATTTCAGGTACAAGCACACCACATTACTGATAAAATAAACTCTTAATGAACTAACCAGACCTACTCTTGACCAGAATCAATGTGTTGCAGTACTTCTAAATTTGGGGTTTGGAAAATCTGTTCATGTAAAAGAAATAATCCCAAATGACAAATATGCATTGCACCCTCAGTATGCACAGTGCACTAAGCTAAGCATTATGTGAAATGCAGTACATGATAAACAATGGCTGTCCACAGGGAATGCTATGGCTTGACTGTTTGTCCTTTCAAAACCTCATGTTGAAATTTAATTGCCATTGTAACAGTATTCAGAGGTGGGGCCCTTAGGGTTGATTAGGCTATGGGGGCTCTTCCCTCATGAATAAATTAATGTCATTATCATGGGAGTAGGCTCCTGATAAAATGACAAGTTTGGCACTCTTTTGTTTCTGCTTCTCTCTCTCGCTCCGTCTCTCCCCAACCTCCAACTTCTTCCATGTGATGCCTTCCACCATGTTATAATGCAGACAGAAGGCCTGTGGCAGATACTGACATCTTGACATTGGACTTCTCAATTTCTAAAACTGTGAGCCAATAAATTTCTGTTCATTATAAATTACTCAGTCTCAGGTATTCTGTTATAGAAGCACAAGACACACTAAGACAGGGAGCGTATACTATAGATGAGTAGACAAGACCTGCATATCTAAAGTAAGGAATTACAGTGCATGTTAGCAGATATCTTTTATTGATCCCTAAATGAGGCACATTGGCAGAAAAAAATTTTCTTTCAGTGGGTACCAAAGGCAGCTTGCATTACGTGATTTACATGACCAAATATGGAAATTTCTAGAATATCAATTTATGGGGAGAATGAATTGAAATCAGGGCTATCCTGGAAATCCCAGTTTATGTGGTGATCCTACTTTAAAAAGCCAGATGCATGACTCTGACAATAACTTCAACAGAAAGTCACGAAAGCAAACACTGTCCATGGATCTGGGTCGTCAAGCAAGGGAGCAAGACAGGACCTTAGCTTTGAATAAGAGAAAACAATCAGATAGAGAGTGACTTTAGCATTTGGAAAAGACAGAAAGTAGTTTCCTGAAAGTACCTTATTTTTGGCATAGTCAAATGTAATTGGCTGAGAACAGAAAATGTGGTAGATGAATCTGAATAGAGTTTCTCTGAGTATGGTGGACATCTATATGTAACACTTTGTCCCCGCCCTCAGGACTCCTTTAGTACTTCATGAGATACTGCTTAATATACTTGAACTGACTGTATTGAAGAAACTCTATTGGTTCAGTGACAAACTGTATGACTTTGGGCAAGTCACAGTTTTCCCAGATGTAAAACAAGTGGGTTGGCTTAGAATCCAGTCTTTAAGGTGACTCGTGTCTGTTAAGTCTATCAATCTGTTGTCCAAAAGCAGATTAATTAGAAAGATCCAACTTGTGTTAATCTCTAGTTAGTAGATGTCTCTAATCTAAAATTAAAACCTACACATTTCACAGGTACATGATCTACAGAAGTAAAAATGCTAAGCCATTCCTGCAAGTATTTTCATAATGAAAACAGATGACAGGCAACGTGCTCTAGAGTTAAAGTGGAAGCATTAAAATGTAGATAGTTCAGTTTTTAATATTAAGGATATTACAATGACAATTAGATGTCATTTTCAAAAATAACGTGTTGGCTCCAAGGCCAAAGTATCTCAACTATGTGAGAGCTTCATGTTAAGTATGATGTTATTGCTAAATGGTAGTGAAAATACAATCTATACTTGGCTAAGTCAATAAACTTAAAGCCAAAACATGTAGAAATGGCTCTGTTTGAAAAGATTATTTTGAAAAAAAAAACAAAACATAATTATTCCAAAGTCTTCCATTTTAATCAAGATTTGGCAATACACTGAGACCATCAGACATCAAGTGTTCTTGCAACCTTTTCAACTGTCAGGCCAGACAGATTTTTATCTTATGTGAACGAACCCACAGCCTCAAAGGTGCAGTGCCAGAGCATGAATCCATTTCGCTAGACAGTCATTGAAATTATAATTCAAAGTTCAACTTACTTTCGCATTTTCTACTGCAATACTTTGGGCAGCCCAGGGCAGAAAGTCGAAGCCTGGTTTCCAATGGAGATTACTTCTAGTGGTTTCTAAATGTTGGCAGCCCGAATTCCTTCTTGTCAAATAGATCAGCAGATGCAGGGTTTCATTAATTTAATTTCAGTGACTGCTGCTCCCTCTTAGGAAGATTTTCTTTACCTAAGGATGTTGACGTGCTGTAGGACCCCATCAGAAACAGATAGGAAGAGACACTGATATATTAGGAGACTGGGAAATCTCCCTCCAGTGGCCTTCACAGACTCCACAACTTCCATTTATTCTCACTCATGCCATGAGCACAAAAAAACAAGATTTGTGGTGAAGACATATAGCTGGAATCTGTAAAAGCTCCCAACTCAAGATAAATAAACTCACCAACATATACTACACTATGACGTGTTATTTGAAGATCCTTAGAATCAGTTTTAAGATCTTTCTTCATGAAAATGCATTATCATGAAGAAGAGGGACCTTCTAAACCTAAAATAATATGCCTATTTAAATAATGCAATTATTAATACTTAGTGTGCTTTTAATTGGTTATCTGAGAAGCTCTAGGCTGAGAGTATCTGGTAAACAAAAATTTATTATGATCACACTAATCTTGAAATTATCTAGTCTGACACTTAGGTGTATATATGTGTGTGTGTGTGTGTTTGTGTATGCACATATATATATATTTGTTTGTTTGTTTTTGAGACAGAGTCTCACTCTGTCGCCCAGGTTGGAGTGCAGTGGTGCAATCTTGGCTCACTGCAACCTCCACCTCCCGGGTTCAAGCGGTTCTCCTGCCTCAGCTTCCCGAGTGCTGGGACTACAGGTGGGTGCCACCACACCTGGCTAATTTTTTTATATCATTAATAGAGTCAGGATTTCAACATGTTAGCCAGGATGGTCTTGATCTCCTGACCTCGTGATCAGCTAGCCTCAGCCTCCCAAAGTGCTGGGATTACAGGCATGAGTCACTGCTCATGGCCAGGTATATTTTTTATAAATATGCTTTATTAATTTCTAAATGTTTTACCCTTCATTTTGCAATCTATGCTGAAAAGGAAAGCATGACACCTTATCAGGATTGCTACAAAGTTTCAGGGCAGCATCTGACATCTACTCTGTAATGATAAGCTTTACAATTAGCGTTTTCAAGATCCTCAGTTTCAGTTCTTTATAAATGATAATCTAACCCCATGAGAGAGATCTCCTAAATCCTGAAAGTAAAGATATTTACCCCTTAATTCAAAACTTTAAGAACAGCATCCTGGTGGCATATGAAAACAAAGGGGAATGAGGGAATTTATATATGAGGATGACATTAAGAATATCTTCTACTATTACTGCTACTAAGACCATTGCTAATAGAAATAATTCATTGGAAATTTAGAGTCCTTGCCAGGTTACAAAATCCTTTCACATCCTCTACATCTATTATCCCCCTCCTGGTATCATTTGTTGCTTACAACAATTTTCTGAAGTAGGCAAATAAGATAAAATTACTTTCATTTTTTAAGATGAAAAAGAAGCGAGACTTTAAAAGGTTGCATGATTTGTCTGAAGTTTTATGGCTAGTCAGAGGTGGTGGAGACTAGCCCCTGGGTTTTTGGCTAAACAATCCAGTGTGTCTTCCACTATTTTATGCTGCTGTTGTTTAACATAGATTTATCCATGTAGTTCCCACTAGAGCCATAGCAATCCAGGAGACAATTTGATAAATTGCCATGAACCCCCCGCCCCCACCTCTGCAAGATGAAAGATTATTTATCCCTGTTATACGGTTATTAATGTTATTACAAATTCCAAGCTGACCATCAACATCAAAAGCAAAATACTGATAGTCTAAAAAGGAACCTACAAAATGGCACGTTGAAAACTTGAAAGTGAAAAAGATCATCTTGAGAGAATGTTGCCTGTACAATAATGACTCAGACAGTCTGTACCTTGGAAAGCACCTGCTGTTACCACAAACAGACCAAGTCTTTCCTCCATCCAGGACTTCAAAGTTGCTAAGCACTAAGGACTCAGGTTTAACACTGAGTTCAGCACCTTGATGCTGTAGTCCTTGACTCCTCCTTTAGCTTTTGTTTCTTGATCATTTTTCACCTAACTGAAGGGAATTCCTATGGGTTCATTGGTACTTCAGATGTGCCCTCAAAATTGTCCTCCCCCCAACATTCACAGTCAATATTGATTTTGGGAGTCATAAATTTGTGATGAAATGAGCTTACTGGAGCCATGACAAGGCTGGAATGAAGGCAGACACTTACTTATTCAACATGGGATACCCTCTCCCTTTCATTGCTCCTTTCAAGAAATAGAGAAACAGTGAAATAGAGTTGGCAGGGGCAACCTTTCCATCTTTAGAAATTCTGGTTACTTACAGTAAGATAGGGACTTTGAAAAAGGGCTGCCTCTGGCAGACAGTTACTACAGGTGCAGCAGAGGCTGAAAGCATTAAAACTGACTGAGATCTACTATATCTGTTGGAAGACAGGGAGGGGAAGGACAAGTAATACATGAAATAAATCTGATAATAAATGTGCCATCATTCACATGCAAAGCTAATGCTGCTTGTTCATTCTCAATGGAATACTTGTGAGTTGCCTGTCCAGTAATGAGTGGATACACTCATCGCCTATACAGGCTCCTGACAGAGAAAAGGCCCCAGGGATTATACACTCCAGCCTGCTACCTTCTGCCCGATTTTAAAGATGAGGACAAATGCAGTGCACAGAGGTGAAATGACTTGCCCAAGGTCACATAACCATGTGAATGGAAGGTATGGGGTTAACCTTAAACCATCTGATCAAGCCAAGTCCTGTTATCATACCATACAAGTACCGCTGACATGATTCTTATGACAGGGGATTCATTACTTCATGATTCCATTTGGTTCTATTGAATTGATTGCAATTTAATTCAGCAACTCAAGGAGCTCTAATCGAGCTTCTTCTATTGGAAGTCCTACAAAGTCTCTTCTGTATTCTGTTGGGAAGCAGCAGGGGTGGAGGAGAGGAGAAGAGTTGTGCCCCACCTTACTTCTGAAAACAGTATTCAAACACAGTATCTCGTCAAAAAATTCTAAATACTGTGATGATGAGGTAATTGTTAAAGCTGTGACAAAAAGATGTCTGAAAAAGCAGCGTGAAAGCAGGAATAGAAGTTACATAAAAGGGAGGCAAAGTCTGTGGGCACCTTTTTGATGCACTTGCTCTCCAGTTACCCAGCAGTGTAGGCCCTGCCCTCCCCCACCCACGCTGCTAAAGACTGGACCATCAGGAAGTCAGAATACAGCTTTGCCTAGTGCCTGGTATGTTATGTTAGGCAAAGGGCTGCAGCTCCTCCTTAGAATCTTTGGCTGTAAAAGTGAGGTTAGCTAGTGTGTAGGAGGTCACAGTCATGTTCAAAACAAGGAGATGAGAAAATATAATGCTAGCAATTTGGAAGTATTGATAAGAGAAAGTTGAATGAATAAACCTATTTTGTAAGTTATTATTTAAGTGCAGAAAATAACAGTACTTGTTAATTTCTGGGGAGATATACATTAGAGCAGCTGCAAATGCCCCACTCTTGTAAAGGATTCAGCCTCCGTTTCTAAGGGTGTCTATGAGCTGTGTTTCAGAAAGTGTAGGAAATTTCCTGTCTTCTTTATTTTTTTGTCTAGTTTCATTAATGTAACCATAACATTCAACCCTTAAATGGAAGGGCCACACCAAAGAGAAAACGATCACTTTCAATGGGGCTCCCTAATTAGGCATTGGGGTATATGACATCAGCCAAATCATAGCCTAACAGTAACCTTCAGGCTTAGTCCATCCTAGACATTATCACAAATGCCTCCAGGGCACACAGAATTCTATATAAAGACCCTCTTAGCACTGCCATTTTACATAATTATTTTCCCAACAGAATGATTAATAGTACGCTGAGTTAAAGGTAAGGTATAAAAATGAAAATAACTGTGTCAGCAAGGTCCTTTGTTATCACTTTTGTGTTAAAACAGTCATAAGAATGGTTATATCTTATTTTTATTTTTTGGAGATGAAGTCTTGTTCTTATCGCCCAGGCTGGAGTGCAGTGGCAGCTCTCGGCTCACTGCAATCTCCGCCTCCTGAGTTCAAGCAATTCTCCTGCCTCAGCCTCCCGAATAGCTGGGATTACAGGCACGTGCCACCATGCCCGGCTAATTTTTGGATAGAAATGGTTATTTTTATAGGACATGCTTTTTGAGCATTTAGGTGTACCAGGCCTATCCTTTATCTTGCTTATTCTACATGACAACTCTAAGCTAAAGGCATTATTATCTCCATGGTGTAAATGATGAAAGTGAGGTTTATAGAGGCTCAGTAATTTTCCCAAGGTTCCACAGTTAATACGTGATAAAGCCAAGAAACAAAATCACGTCCGTAAGACTTCAAACCCATGTTCTCAATCACTGTACAAAAAAACTGGTTCCTAACTATATTATCAAATAGGAGTTTATATTTATCTGTATATATAAATCTAGTAGCCACTACTAAAATATAAGTTGTTTCAATATTTTTATTTTTCAAAATTCCTTTGATGTACCAATATAATACAATGGAATGAACATGAAAATGTAAGTTGCAGTTCAATGAGTCCAATTTGTCCATTGCTCTGATAAGCATAAAGTTATATATATCCAGCTCAGTAACATAAATGAGATAAGATTATTATTTCCTTGCATTCATAACTACTATGGCCAATACAATCATTTCAAATTAATCATACAAAAAATACAATGTGGAGCTCAATTGGCTATTTTATAAAATTTCAACAAGCAACTGATTAAAACAGCCATAAGAGGACTTGGTGCCATTTTTTGCATAACAAATTAAATCAAATGAGGAGCTAAGATTATCTTGAGGCTGTTGAATAAAGACAAGTAATTCAAGAGAGAAAGTTTTAAAACAATTAATTGACCTGCTATGGATTTCTGAATTTGCAACTGATACGGTTTGGTTGTGTGCTCACCCACATCTCTTCTTGAATTGTAGCTCCCATAATTCCCACATGTCATGGGAGGGACCTGGTAGGAGGTAATTGAATCATTGGGGGGCAGGTCTTTTCTGTGCTGTTCCCATGACAGTGAATAAGTCTCATGAGATCTGATGGTTTTATAAAGGGGAGTTCCCCTGTACATGCTCTTGCCTGCTGCCATGTCAGATGTGACTTTGTTCCTCATTCACCTTCCACCATGATTGTGAGGCCTCTCCAGCCATGTGGAGCTGTCAGTCAATTAAACCTCTTTCCTTTATAAACTACCCAGTTTTGGATATGTCTTTATTAGCACCATGAGAACAGACTAATATAGCAACTTTAGTGTTTCTCTTTGCATATGTGAAAGTCTATGTGAGAGTGTACATAGAATAAGTATATATTGACCTGCAATTGACAATTTAATGGTAAAATGGGTCCTCCTTATGGGAATTTTAAAGCTTAATTTTTCAAAAGCTGCATTTCTCACAAGTTCTGTCTAATGGACTCGCTACTGGTTGGTTGGTTCCATTTAGCTCTAATGAGAGAAAACCTGCTCTTTCCAGTATTATCATCCAAAGTTTTCAAAGTGCACTTGCAATTTGGTCTCGTTTGAAATGTTCCTTCAATCTTTTTTTTAATTTTAACTTTTATTTTAAGTTTTGGGGTACATGTTCAGGATGTGCAGGTTTGTTACATAGGTAAATATGCGCCATGGTGATTTTTTGCACCTATCAACCCATCACCTAAGTATTAAGCTCAGCATGCATTAACTATTTTTCCTAATGGTGGTCTCCCTCCCCCCACCCCACTCCCAACAGGCCCCAGTGAGTGTTGTTCCCCTCCCTGTGTCCATATGTGCTCATTGTTCAGCTCCCACTTATAAGTAATAACATGCGGTGTTTGGTTTTCTGTTCCTGTGTTACTTTGCAGAGGACAATGGCTTCCAGCTCCATCCATGTCCCTGCGAAGGACATTATCTCGTTTCTTTTTATGGCTACATAGTGTTCCATGGTGTATATGTACCACATTTTCTTTATCCAGTCTATCATTGATGAGCATTTGGGTTGGTTCTATGTCTTTGCTATTGTGAATAGTGCTGCAATGAACATACGTGTGTATGCATCTTTGTAATAGAATAATTTATATTCATTTGGGTATATACCCAGTAATGGAATTGCTGGGTCAAATGGTATTTCTTGTTCCAGATCTTTGAGGAATCACCACACTGTCTGTCTTCTACAATGGTTGAAAAAATACACATTCCCAACAGTATTAAACAGTATTAAAGCGTTCCAATTTCTCCACAACCTGACCAGCATCTGTTGTTTCTTGACTTTTTAATAATTGCCATTCTGACCAGCATAGCCAAGGTAACCGTTTGAAAACCAGTACCACTGTTTGGGCAATTCAAAATATCAATGGACTTATTCTTACAGCTCTCTATTTTCAGAGTGCTAAGATGGACAATAAATAAATCTCATAATGGGCCAGTTTTTAAATGGGCGGTTCACTGTGAAAGAAGAGGGATGAACCATAATAAAGAGCTCAGCAGCTGAGGTCAGAATATCCTGGTTATACCACCCCCCGCTTTAGATCTCCATCAAGTTCTTCACCTATGAATTGAAGAGGCTGGAAAAGCAGGTATTCCAGGTTTTGCACACCTCCCAGAAGTGTAAGACTGTAAATTGAGATAAAATGTATTGATTATACCGATTAACAATGCCAAGAGAAAGCCATTTTATAATACTCTACATTTGATGATTCCTTTCAGAGGAACATGGTATTCCTACATTAAGAACACTTGGTAAATGTTGGCCTGTCAGACGTTCTCCATTTTGTCAAGGCGACCTGTGACAGTTTCAAAATATATCACAGGGACCATCCCTCTCTATTTATTCTGGCAGTTAGGGTCCATTTTTTAAATCAAGTTTCATTTACCTAGCTGTGTGTCTTTGGTGAATCACCCATGCTCTCTGAGCTAAAGTCTCCTCACTATGAAATGAAGGGGCCTGATTCCCTTTCTAGTCTATTTGGTCTATTCTGGCTTCTATGTTATATGAGTTTACAAGTGTGATTCATAAGATCTCACAGAGATTTTCAGCAAAATCATTACCTTTGGTAATAGCCAGTATTTCTGTCCACATTCAGGAGACATAGATTTTGTTGGAATCGTGGTATAATCAGCTAGTGGGAAAACAAACTCGATACTGTCATCCTTTTACTGTATTAAATTCTCATAATTTCCTAGGGTCTAGATAAGAATTGCAGGACTAGATGCTTAATTAGCTGAGATAAGGCAAGGGCACATATTTTATAAAACTGACAGACTATATCTCTGTGGAGGAAACATGTTCTTTGGATGCAATTTAAAGCAATTTAAAACCAAATAATAATCATTTTGAGAGAAGACAGAAAATAATATTCTTCAGCAGTTCTGGTGAGAAATACACTATCACAGTTAATACATTAGTAAATAAATTAATGTCATCTAGGAGTGTCATTTCTTTCTTTAGAACATGCTCAAGTGAGTGTCGGTAACTTGGTTCAGCCTCTTTTGAAAATATGCAGTAAGTTGTATACATGGGCACAGTTATCTGGACAAACATAACCACCCAAGGCTTGCAGCTGATGCTCATAAATTGTTTTCATGCATTAAAAATCCAGAGTAAACATAACAGCTTAAAACCTGAAACTGATTTAAATCTGTTTTTGAAAACCCAACCAAGTAATAAGCAAGTTGTTTTCCCTGAGAGACCCTCCACACACTAACATCACAGCACTAGCCCTCAGACTGCAGGAACTGATGGGAGTTACTGAGAACAGTGCAGCAGCTGAAACAAAGAGGGCCTCATTACCATGCGAAGCACAACATCCTTCAGATGTGATGAGAAACGTGACTGCATGATAAACTGGTCCTGGGGAAATTTCAAAATATGACCACCCAAGCGTAAAGAAGAGAGTGGTGAGAACAGAGGCAGGACAGTGGGAAGGTGCACAGACTTGGCACACAGAATATTGGCTTAGGCCCCAATATAAATAGCAATGGCCCCTCTGACCTGCAATAATGCAAGTTTTTTATTAATGGAGGCCCACACGGACACATGTTCTTGATACATGGCTCTGTGTAACTGCTGAAAAGAGAAAACTTAAAGTACGGTGCTCTTGCTTCATTTTTATTGCATTAAGTTGTTTAGTATGCATTTTTACTCACAATTCTATACTGCTTTATAGAATTAGTATGAAACCAATTGCAGCCAGTGGATAACTCTGAATGAAAATAAACAGTCTCTATAGCTCCCTCTCTCCTCCAAATGATTTTTCCAGGATGCCTAACCCAGTTAGGATATGCGGTCAAATGCACCGAAGCTGAGCTTAGTAGGGAGATATAAACTTTTAGATAACATGAATGACAATGTAGCCATCCACTGAGAAGGTCCACATTAGGATCTGGAAGCTGAAAATAAAAAAAGTGCTCTGAACTAAAATATGAACCTTCTTCCACAAAATGTGCTACTATATCTTTTACAGTTCTGGAAGGGCAAGATACTGAGAAAGAGAGTTTGCAAATTCCTATGCTCAGATCAGTATAACTCCCTTGCTCTAGAGTTTCTTTATTGATGACAATCTATTTCATTGTAGTGATTACAGATTCAAAATCTTTTAATCACCTTCAACATGACAAATACACGTATCTATATCTCTGTGATTTGCTGCAATTGACACGGTGTGAAAAAATCAGTGATTATGAGGTTGACTTTTTGATGTTACTGATAGTCCCATCTATGTCAACCAAGTAGCAAATAATGCACATTAAGCCACTGCTGCAATGTTGAGATGAGCAGGCAAAAGGAAATTGGATTTGATTTTGACACTCTTGTGTTACTGAACTGAAACTACAATGAAGAACAATATCAATGTGAACTTTGAATTTTCCTCCTTTCTGGACAAGTGCCTATTTTCTGCTTCCTAATTACTGGATATCATGGCCTTAGATATAGTGCTGCCATTGGGAATATTTTCTTACAAAGTTACATACATTTCTGAAATTTAACAGACAAATTTTAATTTGAAGTGATAAACTGGCTTTTCCTATTCACAAATTAAATATCACACCTAAAAAGGCAACTTGGACTGCCCAAATAAACTTATGTATACACACACACACACACAGCCACAATGTTGATTGTTCTTCACAAAATTGGTTCAGAAAGTTGGCTGGCTGCTCACATCATTCCAAACCAGTGTATTAATTTCTTTCCATTATACATGGACTAGGTAAAAAACCATGAAAGGAAATGAAAAAGAGCCTAACTTAAGAAAGATGTTAAAAACTTAATTCTGGCCAACAGTTGTGACTAGATATGTAGGTTTCGATCACCCCTACAGACACTATTTGTTAGTTTACTCAGCAAAAATTTGAGTAATAACTAACTTTATTGAGCATCTAATATGTGCAGATACTTTGTATGTATATAATCGTTAGTGCTTATTACTCCCATTAAGGTAGGAATGAGGAGCCTCGCATTTAGACAGAGAATTAGACTCAGACTGGCTAACTGGTCCATGGGTGGGGAGAAAAGAGATTAGAACCCAGGCCTGTTGACTTCAACCACATCAGGCCCATTGCTTCTTCAAATATAGTCCAGGCACTGAACTGGACATCATTGTAGGAGTTTCAAACACAAATAAAATGCACACTATATTGTTAATGGTGATTGTTATGCGTTCAGTTGAGTTCCCCCAAAATTCATGTTGAAGTCATAACCCCCAGTACCTCACAGCGTGACCTTCTTTAGTTACAGGGCCTTTACTGAGGTAATAAAATTAAAATGATTTCACTAGGCTGGGACCTAATCCAATAAAACCGGTGGCCTTATAAAATGTAGAAATTCATACAAACATATGCATAGAAGGAAGAGGGTATGCAGACACAAGAATGGATAAGATGGCGATCTACAAGCCAACGAGATATCTGGATCTGATTTTCTCTCACAGTCCTCTGAAGATATTAACACTGCCAAAAGCTTGACCTTGGAATTCTAGCCTTCAGGCTGTGAGGCAATGAAATTCTGTTGTTTAAGCCACCCAAGTTGTGGTACTTTGTTATGGCAGCCCTAGCAAATTAATTCAGTCATATAGCCTAGTTAGTGGGTGAAGACAAATACATGAATGCCTGTACTACAAGGCAGACTATAGAAAATGACAAGAGGAAGGCATGAACAATACTCAATGGCAGGAGGGCAGAGTTAATGACTGGCCAGGGTGGGGTGGGGAGGCAACAGCAGTGGAGGGTTAATTTCCCATATTTATAGAGTAAAAGGACAACAGTTGAAATAATTACAGCAATAACAATAATGATAGTAATGATACAGTCACATTTACTAAATACTTAATGTGGGCTAGGCATGGTGCTAAGTGCCTGACAAAGATCATCTCATTTAACATTCACAACGATCCTGTGATGTGAGTTCTACATTATCCCTATGTTTCACTGGGCACCTTGCTGGGACAGAGACCTGGGTATGAAGTGAGTCAGTTCCGTTCCCTGTGCAACAGTGATGCAGAGTGAATTGCTTCTACCAGTACGAGGCCAATTTGCATGGATTCCCTTACCCCTAACTTCAGTGCTCCCTCAAAAGATTCTCCTTTTTTAGTCACAGACTGATTTGTCTTAAGTGTGGCTTATTTTCGTTTTGGCATTGAGCTTCCAAGCCAGTGCTAATTAATTTTTTTACAGCTGACCTGCCTTCCTTATAGCAGTGAGGGTATTCTTATGAGACAGCCAGTTCCTCAGAGCTAGGTTTACAGAGGACAAAGTCAAAACAATAAGTACGTGTGGATGGCTGCTAGAAGGGCCCGAGGTGCAATGTGCATGTGCAGCCTGGGAGCCCCACGTCCTGTGTAGAACAGGGTCTATGGTTACAGAAGTCTGTATACTTCTACCCTGCACCCCTCCCCCAATTTTTCCTCTCTTTCCTTCCTTCCCTCTCTCCCTCCTAATTACACACTTTACAGATCATCAAATGCATACTTGGCTACAAATACTAATTACGTTTACCAACTGTGTTGTGAAACTAATAGTTGTGACAATAATAAAAACCTATAGCTGTATTGACCATATCTTTCCTAACAAAATGTAGGATTTATCATCTCAAAGTTCTTTGTGCGTGTGTGTGTGATTTGTGTATATTTGCATTGTAATTTTTACCAACTTCATTCAGTTATCACATACCTCAAATGAGAATGCCTTCATATAATTTATTCCATTCCATCAAACCACTTCTATGAACCATGCACTTTGTTAGGTGCTGAAATATTGAGGGTTTCTGGAAGGGGATGATAAACTGAGATCCAGGAATCAGCTTCAGGGAGTCTGAAATAATACGGAAAACATGTGTGCCTATGTGCATTTTCTGGATCAAAATATCAAAATACCTCATGATCCATCAAAAGGTAAAACTTCTGGTTTGTGAGACAACTGGGCAGAATATGTGATATGAAGTCAGTCTTAAAACTTTGGGAACATACCTATAGCATACCTTCCACAGCATGAGATATGCAACCAGCCCCTGACCCACAGACACAGAAGAGCTATTTCACCACTTATCAGACATGTCTTGTAGCCAGGAAGGCTATTACTAAAGCTGTGCACCAAGCCACAAAATGAGGTGAAGAGATGAGGAAATAGGTAAAGTATGAATGTGGCAGCAGTCCCTATTCTGGTCCCATTGACATAAGCCATAAGAATGTCCCAGAAATCACCTAAATTTCACCTCCCAGGCTGCATCTCTTACCCTGAAAATGGCATAAATATCCTGATACCCGGTACAGATAAATTTGATTCCTGAAACCATATGGATGACAGAGAAATATAATAATAAAATCCCAGACTAAAAGCTAATCTCATCAGCCAAGGGAACTATCAGCAAAAAGGTGACTAGAGTGTACACGCGCATGCACATGCGTGCACACATACTCACACGAGCTCAGGAGCTGGGTGCCCCAAGCCTCTCACAGCCTTGGGGGCAGGGGGAACAAGAGAAGCAAAAGCAAAAACAGCTGAATTCAGTCAAAGACCTGATTGTTTCCCAAATGTATATGCGGCTCCCAAGTGAAAGCCTTGCCAGATGGACCCCCACTG
Organism: Theropithecus gelada; assembly: GCF_003255815.1. NCBI lineage: Eukaryota > Metazoa > Chordata > Mammalia > Primates > Cercopithecidae > Theropithecus > Theropithecus gelada. The sequence continues at coordinate 146,130,572 of NC_037689.1, read as the reverse complement.
ATGGCCTATGGCTTTGTTTGTGTCACCCACTTATGTCTGTCTCCGAGAGGGGCAGCCCGTGCATGGAGACAGTGGGTCGTTTGGGAGCTGCTTCTGCATGTGTAATTAGTCACGGTGCACCTGTACCTAACTGCATTAACAATTAACACAATTACACACACAATTGTGGAATTGCCCCCACTATTTGAATAATTAGTGAGCTAACAACATGATTTGCAGGTGCAATTGAGCAATTATGTACAGTTCCAAAGTGGAATATGCATATTTAGAGGCTTGGATGAGGCCCATTACTAAATTTTGTTCCAAATGGTCAAATTAATTTTATTATTATAAGGAACAGTACTCAGTGAGAACTATCCCATCCTTAATGCACCGTAGCATTAGGTACTGGGGAACGGTTCACCTCATCAAGGTATTCAGCTCCGGGGTTTTGCCAACACAGGCACCCCTGCCATAATGTTGCCAGCCTGTACACTCTCCTTTGGCCTTTCTGACTCTAGAGTATCCCCAACTTCCTCTTGTCTCTCCTTCAAAATGTTGCTGACACTTTGATGGCTCCCTGCAGCTTTTCCTAATTAAGTCCCATTTTTCTTGAGTCTTGGGTTCAGAAACCCAAGAGCTCAGTAATAGGGGCTGAACAAAGACATTACCTCAGCTGCCTCCTGTAAGGAAGAGACCCAAAAAGGCAGTGGTAGTAACCAGGTGGTACAGCCTGTCTGCTTAGGGTGGCAGTATTGTTGGACACAGCAATGGCTGGCACACCTTTCAAGCTCTCTGGCATTAGGGAAGTTTCCTTAATCTACTCTGAACTCCTGTCACCCCCTAGCCATGTTGGTATCTCCTCAGCCACTGGAGAGGAAATTCACTGAAGGCTTGAGTTTCTAACTTGCAAAATGGCAAAACCAACTGGGCTGTGGGACATTTGCTCCCAGAACTATAGAAAGCTAGGGAGGAGAGGCAGCAGCTCAATTGTGCTGCAAACACATGGAGAGACCCAGGGCTACTGCTAATACTGTGTGATGCCCCCTTAGTTCAAAAGGCCTGTGGAATCTGATGCTTGGTTCACCTGTACTCTCACAGGTCCCCTTAAGAGAAGCATTCTATCTCTGTCAAATCTGTCTATACTTCTGCAAATCTGCCCTCATTTGTTAGCTATCTGAAAGCAAACTGCAGAAAAAGCCACCTATGGGTCTAATTAGGATTATTGCAGATCCACCTCCCCTCAAGACCCAGGCAATGCTTCCTTCTAGAGACAAGCTAAAAAAAATCATATATTGGGATGGTTATTAAGTCCTAGAATGAGCTCCAGTAGTGTTACAGCAACCATTTAGTTGTCTATGGGAGATGTGTGGAACTGACAGAGTTAACATAAATGAGAGGAACAAGTGGGCAAGGAAGGATCCCCTGAAAGACAGTCTCCGCTTATTTTCCCAATCTGTAAAAACTAACTAAAATACAAATCAGGAAAAAGGAGATTGACACTTTTAAGTGTACCAGAATCTTTACAAATAAACCTTGTCCCAACCTTCATTTCTGATTTGCTATGTTACGTAACAAATAACATTAAAAAATTTTTTAAAAAAATGGTTGTTTCCCATCTTTGATCTTTATGTCTTCATAAAACCTCACCTAAACCTCTTGGTGGTTAAAACAGAGTCTGAGAAAATGGCTCAGGCTGCACATTGGCAACGTGTTTTGTTTTTGTGTATGTGTTTTCTGAACATGAATTGGCTTTTTTCTTTATACCACCGAGGGGGAAATATCAATAGCATCATACTTCCATCACCTAACCAACAAAATCCAAAAAGGAAGACATAAAGATCAAGGATAGAAAACAGCCTCTTTTTCTTTTTCAATGTTATTTGCTCCCTAACACAGTGAATCAGAAATGAAGGCCGGAACAAGAATCGTCTATAAAGATTCCAGTATCCTTATAAGCATCAGTCCCCTTTTCCTGATTTATACTTTGGCTAATTTTTACAGATTTGGAAAATGAGTGGAGATTGAAGACAAGCTCTGTGTGCCTTTCTAACAAGACTTCAGGAAAACTATTATTTTGGAGTATTGCATTTTTCAGCCACCTAAATGCCATTTTTACTGTTCAGTTGCATGAAAAATTACCTAAGTTGCTGAAATAAATTTCTTGACCCACGTATAGCTACATTAAATGGTGTAATTTAATGCAATCTAACTAAATTAGCACCGAGTAGGCTAAATTAAAGGGCATGTCACTAATAAATTTTATGCTAAACATATTACTGATAATAAGCTCACTAAAATGCATAATAAAATATTCTCTTTAGCTTCGTTTAATCCAAATAATATTCAGAAGTCTTTAAAATAAAATATACCAAGCAAAATCCTTAATTCCTTATAGAGAAATGGGAAAAACCATCCTGCTCTATTGACTGTGAATCTGATTTGTTTTTATGTTTGTTATATTATTCCTTAACCAGATATCAAAACATCTCCCCTCTGGGGGACTCAGTTCCTAACTTCTGAAAAGTAGACATAACATTGACTAGTCTCCAAATTTATTCTAGAGCAGAGATGGGGTAGTTTGCTACAGGATTAGAAGAACACAGGCTTGGCTATCAAGATACCTAAAGTTCAGTCAGTCTTAGCTCTGTCACTTACTGGTTGGATATTCTTTGTAGAAAACCAGAAAATGGTTTCCAAAAGATATGTCCATGTCAAATCCCTGGAATCTGTGAACATTAACTTATATTACTTTATATGGAAAAACTGTGATTAAGGATCTTAAAGATTCCTGGGCAAGATGGCCAAATAGGAACAGCTCTGGTCTGTAGCTCCTAGAGAGACCAATGCAGAAGGCAGGTGATTTCTGCATTTCCAACTGAGGTACCCAGTTCATCTCATTGGGACTGGTTAGACAGTGGGTGCAACCCAAGGAGGGCAAGCAGAAGCAGGATGGGGCATTCCCTCACCCTGGAAGTGCAAGGGGTCAGGGAACTCCCTCCTCTAATGAAAAGAAGCTGTGAGGGGCCCTGCTATTCAACCCAGATATTACACTTTTCCCACGGTCTTCACAACCCACAGACCAGGAGATTCCCTTGGGTGCCTACACCACAAGGGACCTGGGTTTTAAGCAAAAAACTGGGTGGCCGTCTGGGTAGACACCAAGCTAGCTGCAGGAGCTTTTTCTTCATATCCCAGTGGCACCTGGAATGCCAGCGAGACAGAACCTTTCACTCCCCTGGAAAGAAGGCTGAAGCCAGGGAGCCAAGTGGTCTTGCTCAGTGGATCCACCCCCATGGAGTTCAGCAAGCTAAGATCCACTGGCTTGAAATTCTCACTGCCCCAACACAGCAGTCTGAAGTCGACCTGGGATGCTGGAGCTTGATGGGGGAAGGGGCATCCGCCATTACTGAGGATTGAGTAGGCAGTTTTCCTTTCACAGTGTAAACAAAGCCACCACAAAGATTGGACTGGGCGGAGCCCACCATGGCGCCACAAAGCCGTTATAGTCAGACTGCCTATCTACATTCCTCCTCTCTGGGAAGGGGATCTCTAAAAGAAAGGCAACAGTCCCAGTAAGGGGTTTATATATAAAACTCCCATCTCCCTGGGACAGAGCAACTGGGGGAAGGGGCAGCTGTGGGCACAGCTTCAGCAGACTTAAATGTTTCTGCCTGCAGGTTCTGAAGAGAGCAGTGGATCTCCCAGCACAGCGTTCAAACTCTGCTAAGGGACAGACTGTCTCCTCAAGTGGGTCCCTGACCCCCATGCCTCCTGACTGGGAGACACCTCCCAGCAGGGGTTGACAGACACCTCATACAGGAGAGCTCCAGCTGGAATCTGGTGGGTGCCCTGCTGGGACAAAGCTTCCAGAGAAAGGAACAGGCAGCAATCTTTGCTGTTCTGAAACCCTCGCTGGTGATACCCAGGCAAACAGGGTCTGGGAGAAACCCCCAGCAAATGCCAGCTGACCTGCAGAAGAGACTGTTAGAAGAAAACTAACAAACAGAAAACAATAGCATCAACATCAACAAAAAGGACTCCCAGGCAAAAACTCCATCCGAAGGTCACCAACAGCAAAGACTAAAGATAGATAAATCCACGAAGATGAGGAAAAACCAGTGCAAAAAGGCTGAAAATTCCAAAAACCAGAATGCCTCTTCTCCTCCAATGGATCACAACTCCTCACCAGCAAGGGAACAAAACTGGACAAAGAATGAGTTTGACGAATTGACAGAAGTAGGCTTCAGAAGCTAGTAATAACAAACTCCTCCAAGTTGTAACCTAATGCAAGGAAGCTAAGAACCTTGAAAAAAGGTTAGAGGAATTGCTGACTGGAATAACTAGTTTAGAGAAGAACATATATGACCTTATGGAGCTGAAAAACACAGCAAGAGAACTTCGTGAAGCATTCACAAGTATCAACAGCCAAATTGATCAAGCTGAAGAAGCAATATCAGATACTGAAGATCAACTTAATGAAATAAAGCATGAAGACGAGATTAGAGAAAAAATAATGAAAAGTAATGAACAAAGCCTCCAAGAAATATGGAACTATGTGAAAAGACCAAACCTATGTTTGATTGATGTACCTGAAAGTGAAGGAGAGAATGGAACCAAGTTGGAAAACACACTTGGATATTAATATCTCCAAGGATATTATACAGGAGAACCTCCCCAACCTAGAAAGACAGGCCCACATTCAAATTCAGGAAATACAGAGAACACCACTAAGATACTCCTTGAGAGAGCAACCCCAAGATACATAATAATCAGATTCACCAAGTTTGAAATGAAGGAAAAAATGTTAAGGGCAGCCAGAGATAAAGGTTGGGTTACCCATAAAGGAAAGCTTATTAGATTAACACCACATCTCTCTGCAGAAACCCTAAAAGCCAGAAGACAGTGGGGGCCAATATTCAACATTCCTAAAGAAAAGGATTTTCAACCCAGAATTCCATATCCAGCCAAACTAAGCTTCATAAGTGAAGGAGAAATAACATCCTTTACAGACAAGCAAATGCTGAGGGATTTTGTGACCACCAGGCCTGCCTTACAAGAGCTCCTGAAGGAAGCACTAAATATGGAAAGGAAAAACCAGCCACTGCAAAAACAACCAAAATATAAGGACCATAAACATTATGAAGAAACTGCACCAACCAATGGGCAAAAGAACCAGCTGGCATCATAATGACAGGATCAAATTCACATATAACAATATTAACCTTAAATGTAAATAGGCTAAATGCCCCAATTAAAAGACAAAGACTGACAAACTGGATAAAGAGTCAAGACGCATTGGTGTGCTGTATTCAGGAGGCCCATCTCACGTGCAAAGATACATAGGCTCAAAATAAAGGGATGAAGGAATATTTACCAAGCAAATGGAAAGCAAAAAAAAAAAAAAAAATGTAACAAGAAGAGCTAACTATCCTAAATATATATGCACCCAATATAGGAGCACCCAGATTCATAAAGCAAGTTCTTAGAGACCTACAAAGAGACTGAGACTCCCACACAGTAACAGTGGGACACTTTAACACCCCACTGTCAATATTAGACAGATCAATGAGAGACAATTAACAAGGATATTCAGGACTTAAACTCAACTCTGGACCCAGTGGACCTAATAGACATCTACAGAACTTTCTACCTCAAATCAACAGAATATACATTTTTGTCAGCACCACACAGCACTTATTCTAAAATCGACCACATAACTAGAAGTAAAACACTCCTCAGCAAATGCAAAAGAATGAAAATCATAACAGACTCTCAGAGCACAGTGCAATCAAATTAGAACTCAGGATTAAGAAACTCACTCAAAACCGCACAACTACATGGAAACTGAACAATGTGCTCCTGGATGATGACTGGGTAAATAACAAAATTAAAGCAGAAATAAGTAAGTTTTTCAAAACCAATGAGAACAAAGACACAATGTACCAGAATCTCTGGGACACAGCTAAAGCAGTGTTTAGAGGGAAATTTATAGCACTAAATGCCCACAGGAGAAAGTGGGGAAGATCTAAAATTGACATCACAATTAAAAAAACTAGAGAAGCAAGAACAAACAAATTCAAAAGCTAGCAGAAGAGAAGAAATGACTATGATCAGAGCAGAACTGAAAAAGATAGAGACAGAAAAAACCCTTCGAAAAAATAAATGAATCCAGGAGCTGTTTTTTTGAAAAGATTAACAAAATAGATATATCACTAGCCAGACTAATAAAGAAAAAAAGAGAGAAGAATCAAATAGACACAATAGAAAATGATAAAGGGGAGATCACCACTGATCCCGCTGAAACACAGACTATCATCAGAGAATACTATAAAACCCTCTATGCAAATAAACTAGAAAATCTAGAAGAAATGGATAAATTCCTGGATACATAAACCAGGAAGAAATTGAATCCCTGAGCAGACCAATAACAAGTTCTGAAATTAAGGCAGTAACTAATACAAACCAACAACAACAACAAAAAAACTACAAACCAAGGGAAAAAAAAAAAAAAGCCCAGGACCTGACAGATTCACAGCCCAATTCTACCAGAGGTACAAAGAGGAGCTGGTATGATTCCTTCTGAAATCATTCCAAACAACAGAAAAAAAAAAGACTCCTCCCTAACTCATTCTATGTCACCATCATCATCCTGATAAAAAAACCTGGCAGAGACACAACAAAAAAAGAAAATTTCAGGCCAATATCCCTGATGAACATCTATGCAAAAATCCTCAATAAAATACTGGCAACCCAAATCCAGCAGCGTATCAAAAAGCTTATCCACCATGATCAAGTCGTCTTCATCCCTGGGATGCAAGGCTGGTTCAGCACACTCAAATCAATAAACGTGATCCATCACATAAACAGAACCAATGACAAAAACCACATGATTATCTCCATAGATGCAGAAAAGGCCTTCGATAAAATTCAACACCGCTTCATGCTAAAAACACTCAATAAACTAGGTATTAATGGAACATATCTCAAGATAATAAGAGCTATTTATGGCAAAACCACAGCCAATATCATACTGAATGGGAAAAAGCATTCCTTTTGAAAATGGAAGCACTCCCTTTGAAAATCAGCACAAGATAAGGATGCTCTCTCTCACCACTCCTATTCAACATAGTATTGGAAGTTCTGGCCAGGGCAATCAGGCAAGAGAAAGAAATAAAGTCTATCCAAATAGGAAGAGAGGAAGTCAAATTATCTCTGTTCACAAATGACACGATTTCATATTTAGAAAACCCTATCATCTCAGCCCAAAATCTTCTTAAGCTGATAAGCAACTTCAGCAAAGTCTCAGTATACAAAATCAATATGCAAAAATCACAAGCATTTCTATACATCAATAATAGACAGAGAGCCAAATCATGAGTGACCTGTTCACAATTGCTACAAAGAGAATAAAATACCTAGGAATACAACTTACAAGGGATGTGAAGGACATCCTCAAGGAGAACTATAAACCACTGCTCAAGGAAATAAGAGAGGACACAAACAAATGGAAAAATATTCCATGCTCATGGATAGGAAGAATCAATATCCTGAAAATGGCCATACTGCTCAAAGCAATTTATAGACTCAATGCTATTCCCATCAAGCTACCATTGACTTTCTTCACATAATTAGAAAAAACTACTTTAAATTTCATAAATTTCATATAGAACCAAAAAAGAGCCCGTATAGCCAAGAAAATCCTAACCAAAAGGAACAAAACTGGAGGCATCACACTACCTGACTTCAAACTATACTACAAGGTTACAGTAACTAAAACAGCCTGGTACTGGTACCAAAACAGATATATAGACCAATGGAATGGAAAGGTCTCAGAAATACCACCACACATCTACAACCATCTGATCTTTGACAAACCTGAGAAAAACAAGCAATGGGGAAAGGATTCCCTATTTAATAAATGGTGTTGGGAAAACTGGCTAGCCATATGCAGAAAGCTGAAATTGGACCCCCTTCCTTATACTGTACACAAAAATCAACTCAAGATGGGTTAAAGATTTAAACGTAAGACCTAAAACCATAAAAACCCTAGAAGAAAACCTAGGCAATACCATTCAGGACATAGGCATGGGCAAAAACCTCATGACTAAAACACCAAAAGCAATGGCAACAGAAGCCACGATTGACAAATTGGATCTAATTCAACTAAAAAGCTTCTGCACAGCACAAGAAACTATCATCAGAGTGAACAGGCAACCTACAGAATGGGAAAAATATTTTACAATCTATCCATCTGGCAAAGGGCTAATATCCAGAATCTACAAGGAACTTAAACAAGTTTTGAGAAAAAAACAACCCCATCAAAAAGTGGGTAAAGTATATGAACAGACACTTTTCAAAAGAAGACATTTATGCAGCCAACAAACATGAAAAAAAGCTAATCATCACTGGTCATTAGAGAAATACAAATCAAAACCACAATGAGATACCATCTCACGCCAGTTAGAATGGCAATCATTAAAAAGTCAGGAAACAACAGATGCTGGAGAGAGTGTGGAGAAATAGGAATGCTTTTACACTGTTGGTGGGAGTGTAAATTAGTTCAACCATTGTGGAAGACAGTGTGGCGATTCCTCAAGGATCTAGAACCGGAAATACCATTTGACTCAGCAATCCCATTACTGGGTATATACCCAAAGGATTATAAATCATGCTGCTATAAAGACACATGCACACATATGTCTATTGCAGCACTATTCACAATTGCAAATACTTGGAACCAGCGCAAATGCCCATCAATGTTAGATTGGATAAAGAAAATGTGGTACATATACACCATGCAATATTATGCAGCCATAAAAATGAATGAGTTCATATCCTTTGTAGGGAAATGGATGAAGCTGGAAACCATCATTCTCAGCAAACTGATAAAGGAAGAGAAAACCGAACACTGCATTTTCTCACTCATAAGTGGGAGTTGAACAATGAGAACGTATGGACACAGGGAGGGGGCCATCACACACTGGGGTCTGTTGGGGGATGGGGGGCAAGGGGAGGGAGAGCATCAGGAGAAATACCTAACGCAGATGACAGGTTGATGGGTGCAGTAAACCACCATGGCACATGTATACCTATGCGACAAACCTGCACATTCTGCACATGTATCCCAGAACTTAAAGTAAATTTTAAAAAAACAGTTAAGGATCTTGAGAAGATGCATTTATCCTGAATTATCTGGTGGACCCTAAATATAATCACCCATATCCTTATAAGAGAGAGGCAGAGGGAGTTTGGGGAAAGACACAAGAAGAATAGAAGACACACAAAACATACAGAGAATAAATCAATGTGAAGACAGAGGCACAGATTGGAGCAATGAGGCCACAAGCCAAAGACTGCCAGCAGCTACCAAAAGCTAAAAGAGGCAAGGAAAGAGTCTCCCTAAAAGCTTCCAGAAAGTTCTACAGACACCTTGATTTTGGACTTCTAACCTTCAAAGCTAGGAGATAATAAATTTCTGTCATTTTAAGTCATCCAGTTTTTGGTAATTTGTTACATCTGCCATAGAGAAACTACACAACCTTGGTCCTCACTTTGTTTCACTGGCAAATGGGGCTAACCATGCCTACCTCACAGATTCAATGTGAAAAGTTTAAGTAAAAACAATAAAGGCTAACATTTATATAGCACTTACCAAGTGCTTTCAAAGAAGGCAAAGTGCATGCCAGCACAGGGTGACTTATTATTCCAGCTTGTCTATTTCGATAGTTTTAATTTTATAAGCTACTTTCAGATATCAGAGTAGAACATGCATATTATACAGAACTTATAGGTAAAATATGCATATTACACAGAACTTATAGGTAAGAAGTTAGAAACCAAAATAAATGTAAGACTCTTCCCTGGCCACCTAATCAATTTTTGTAACAAATGTATCCCCTGATTATCAAATGTATCTAAATGAAAAAAGAGGGCTATACTACTCTGTAGAGCTTTTCACTAAAGGTGTATCCATTTGCATGAATAAACATTCAAAATAAGGATGTGTTGATTAGCATAATTACAAATAATCAAGCAAAAGAGCTGAATTACACAATCAATAAAAATCACTCTGCAGGTTCAAGTCCAGTACAGTCCACCTCACTCATTTTAATCACTCAAAAGATCCCATAAGTTCATGACATGATGAAACAATCTTTTTTTTTTTTTTTTTTATCTTTTCTGCCATTTGGCCAAAGAACAAGCACAGCATTGGGCTACCATTTTACAGAGAAGAGTCTGTCCAGTTAGCTATAAACTGCAGTCCCTACCTACTGATCTGAGTACAAAGAAACAAAATTTTCCCCAAGCAAAACCAACATATTCACAAAAATATGAGTAAGATGGAGGGAGTGAGTATTCTGGAAGAATTGCACAGGTTGCTGTTAGGAATTTTTTTAGAGCAGCGGCCATGTGTGTGAGAATAGCAGGAGCAAAATTATGTATATCTCTGGGGAAACACACAGAAAGGCTGATGAATAAGAGAGGAATGTAGGATATGAATTCTGCAGAGTGGAAAGGAAGAGGGAAAAGGAGAGGAAGAAATAAAATTATTAAAGTGCTCATCAAGCACAGGAAACCAGCGTGAATCTATAGGGTGTTAGACAAAACTTTCCAGACTCTTGTTTTCTTCCATGTCAGTCTGTGCTCATATAAGGAGGATATGACATCTATCTCATGCTAAAAAGATTATCAGTGCTAAATTAAGTACTCAATTTTGGATGGTGATTGTGAGGTTCCTGGTATGTCTCTTCCCTCTTGCGCTAATTTTTATAAATCTTTAATCATTTGCTTGAATTGTTTTTGCTGACATTCATTTTAACTTTTTGGCTGACCTGATTCATTTTTGGGAAAAGTTGGGATGTAAACTAATAATGGCAAGTGAGTTAAAGAAAAAATTACAGGATATGGGCAGTCACCCTGACTTGGCATTTCTGACAAGTATGTGCTGCTAGTTATATTTGTAATAACTCAAGATGAGCCCTAATTCTTCATTCAGAGGAAATTCTTGGAAATCACGGTGTTCTCCCAAAAGCTTCAGAATGTCTATGAAATAACTTATTGGAGCATGGTCGCGCTTCTCCTAGATTCTGACATTTTGCAAAATGAACAACTTCTAGCTCAGATTTTCTACAAGAGACCCAGTTTCCTGCGCATTTGGAGTCCTCTTCTTCCCAACTTTAAGGGCTCCTGAAATGAGAGCTAATTCTACCACCAAACCTTTGACAATGTTTTCTCTCTCCCTTTCCTTCTTTCCTTCTCTTTCCTTCTCTCTCTTTCTTTTTTCTTTCTTTCTTTCCTTCTTTCCTTCTTTCCTTCTTTCCTTCTTTCCTTCTTTCCTTCTTTCTTTCTTTCTTTCTTTCTTTCTTTCTTTCTTTCTTTCTTTCTTTCTTTCTTTCTTTCCTTTTTCTCTCTTTCTATCTTTCCTTCTTCCCTTTTCTTTCTTTCTTTCTCTTTGAATAGCAGCTTTACATCTCTATAGCATACTCATCATTTGCATTTGTCACTCTGATTAATTCTCTCCCAAATTTTGCATATTTCCAAGATGAATCTCATTTACTACTCAAGAGGCTAGCCTCTTCACAAATGCTTGTGAAATTGTCCTGGCCCTCAATTGGTTATAAGAGGCTAGTTAATAAGAGCTGGAAACAGAATTCTTTGGAGGATTACTTTCTTCTCATGAAGATTTGGAGAAAAAATGTAACCACAATCAAATATATAGTCACTATTATTTTCAGACCTCCCCACAATAATTATTACTTTTTAAAAGAGATACATATTTTTTTTTCATCTTATAACAAAAACAGCATGATATCTATAAAAAATTCAGGAAATATATTTTAAAAGAAGAATCCATGGCTTCTTCACATAGAAATTACTAGATTTAACATCTTGGTGTATGGTCTTCTGGTATTTTTTATATATTCAAGTGTTTTTTTCTACTAATCAAATGCAATTTACTTTTTATTTTTTTTTACTTTCTTTTTTATCTTTATTTTTATTTTTTCCTTATTTCTAATAAAACATGGGAGACATGTGCAGCACGTGCAGATTTGTTACATAGGTATACGTGTGCCATGGTGGTTTGCTGCACCTGACCTCTAAGTTCCCTCTCCCAATAGGCCCTAGTGTGTGTTGTTCCCCTCACTGTGTCTATGTTATTCAAGCATTTTTTAAAGAAAAATGATTATGCTATATACATAATGAGTTGCTTCTTTATCAATGGTTGAATTATTAGTTATTATTTGCTGCTCATTTTTTGTTAGTGATTCCAGAAGACTAACTCCATGACAATGTAAAATAAATGATAAGGCATTTGTTTTCTCAATCTCAATTCTAAGTTTCAATATCTTTTGTATCTTTACTGCCTCCACTTAGAAATTATTAGTAAAGAAATCTTTGTGCAGCTTCATCAGAGGACAAACAAATTGCATCTGAAACAGACTTTTGGAAAGAATTTTAACTGAAAATTTAAAGTAACCACATATTATACCTGAAAATCATAGGGGGCTCTGGTGAAAAAAAAAAAAAAAAAAAAAAACTTTGAAAATGTAAGCCACTCTTCTATAATAATCACATGGTGTTCTATACAGCCAACGTTAAACTCATCAAAAACATCATTTTGCCATTCTTTCCTCTTGGATTCTAAATTTCAAACATCCAAGCTGCTTTCAGATGCCTCTATAATCCTTTCTTCATGGCTACACACTGTGATGCATAAAGGATGAGAAATCAAAGTTGTCAGCCATCTGAGAATTTTTAATGTATCAAACATCGCCTTCTAAATACATTTCTATTTCATTCCAAAAACAAAACATGAGTGATTTGGTCTAAAAAAGTCAGTCTGGTTCATTAACCTATAACTGTACAAAAGCAAGAGTCAATTACACTGCCACATCAGATGTGTGTTGAGATAATTACCCTGAAAAGAAGATGTAAGGATGCCCATAAAGGCAGTGAAATGTGACCTATTAAATCAGGCTGTAACCTATTATGGGTCAAAAAACACATTTGTAGGGCCAATAGTCTCCTGCCTACATCCAGTCTTGCATGAATTTTGCAGGTGTCTTTTTCAAGTAAACTTTCGATCTGTCTTCACATTTCAAAGTAGGGTCTCGTCTTCCTACTTTCACTACTCTTGGCTATCTGGGATGCATATATACACGTCACAGAACTAATCTCCTACTTAAAATTACACTCTTTAAAATCTGTTGGCAAAATCTGACATAACAGGCCAAGATCAGGCTATATTAAATCAGCAAAGAATCATTTAGGTTCACTTTCTTGTAAGTTCTCCCCTTGTTAATACTTTGTAACATTGGTTTCCATCTCCAAAAGCAACATCTGTTACAGTGAGAGAGCAAATGAGTCAACAATCAGATTCACTGAGGATCACCTGGTGTGAGAGGAGAAAACATATTTACTATTGTCTTTACTTGGATTACTGCCAATCACAACACAGACAAGATGGTCACAAGCCTGAAAGGGCTTCTTTTCGGAGAATTCAGTGTGTTGGAGGAATGCTCATTACTAGGCAGTTCAATATAAAAATCAGGGGCCATTCTCTTGCAGTTACACACGGAAAAGAGAAGGAGAAAATGAATATAAGGAGGAAATGCAGGTCTTGGTTCTGTTTGTGAAAAATCAGCTGCACATTCTATAATTGGACATCCTGAATTTGAAAACTGGTATTTTCTTCTCTCAAATAACACAAAGAAGATAGTTACTCCTAGATACACTTTAATTATGTTTGGCAGGGTCCATAAGACCACCCACACATTTAGAGAATCACTAGAAACACCCATGGAATTCAACATATAGTTCACTCACGACTAAGGCTTACGATAGGAAAATAAGGAAAAAAGAAATCGGCAGACTGGAGGAATCTATATGCGGGCTTCCTTGTGTTCTGTCCATCTCTTGAGAAGTTCTGCTCAGGGAAGCCCATTATAGAATTAGCACTGAATCTTTTCATTTGGGACTAGCTACATAGGCACCTTCTGCCTAGCACATACCAAAATTCCAGATCCTGTGAAAGAAAGCAGGTATTCAGATGAATCACATTTGTACAAACAATTGAGGCACGGTGAGCCACATTTTTCCGTTAGGGAACGTTTTCAAAGCCATGTTCCCAGAGGCCAGCCACAGACCAACCTTGTAAGCAGGCGCTTCAGGAAACTGCAGTTTCAGTACTGCAATGTTAACTCTTTTCTGCACCAATACTCCTGCAGTGAAATACATTTACACCATATTAAGCAGGAAATAATTTCAGCAACAGAAACGTCATCATAAGAAGATCAAGGAAGTATTTGCATTAAAACATGTTTTACCATCCTCACGAAGGAATGAGAGGCTTTCTCCTAGCTCTTCATATGTTCTATTGAAGACTTGTGTGAGGTCCTTCCAGACTACAGGACCCAGGACAATTCCTCCCATAATTGATAGATTATGGACTACTGTAGATATCACTTATTAGTGATTTAAATTTGCACGAGTTTCTACCCCTTTGTCCATGTTTTTATTAACATTTCCTCCATTTGTAGTACCTCCTGCTCTTGGAAAGATACCCCCAACTGTACAATTACAAATCCCACTGATATTTCAAATGTGTGGGACCCCACCAAACAGGATTAAAGTGTATCTAGGAGTAACAATTTCCTTTGTGTCATTTGAGATAAGAAAATATCAGTTTTCAAATTCAGCATGTCCACGTATAAAAAGGACTGCTGTTTTTCTCGGATATAACCTTCTGCTTCTGAAGCCATCCCCAGTAACAATGGCTGGAGTTAATCTATACCTCTCCTAGTAGTTTCCACCTTGAGCTATAGATGTTTGTGTCAATATCATGCCACACCCATGATTTTCCCTCCTAATCTGCAAGCCACACCAAGGCAGTGTCTAATCCAATCACAATAAACATTTGTCCTTTCCAGTTTTTCCCCATCACACATCACTAATGTTTAGCACAGTACTCGCTTATAGTAGGCACTCAGCAAATGTATGTCGGATGGAAGACTGAATAATCTGGAAAGGCTTTGAATTGGCCCCCGTGAAATTGCTGATAACTTGACTTCTGAAGAAGGCATATCTTTCCATGGAAAGCTCTGCCTGCAGCAGGAGAGATCACAATGCTATGGAACCATTTTTAATTGGTTTTCAAAATGCACTTCTTTGGATGTAACTGCCCATTTGAACAGCTGGAAATCTGGGGATTCTTCCTGAGAATCAGTCTAAAATATAATATCAAGTTAATGAGAAGGGGTCTGGGTTTGGAATCTGTTCTATTAATTTAGAGTCCTGAGTCTGAGAAGCATCATTTTCCATACTTCTCCAGCGGCTCTGGCTCTCTCCCAAAACATTCAGAATGTCTGTTCTGGATTCTCATTGAAGCTAAAGACCCCAGAGCGAAATAGGAGCCAAGTCCAGGATGGAGGGGCAAGACTGAGGCCTTAGTCCATTACGTACTAAGAAATGGCTCTACATTTCTAACTGAGCTTCCCAGTGACACAGTCTGAGGAACATAAAGAACAGTGTATTGCAAAAATGTTTAACAGTTTATCGATAGGGAAAAAAATACATCATTGTCCCTGCTGCCTGTAACCCTGTTACCTTAGTTTCTTCTGTTACAGGTTTGTATTCTTGCTATTCATGAAAACCACTCACACTCCATGCCTGTTGGCAGCCTTCATGACACTATAGCTGCCTTTTACCCAATATATTCAATGGAACTTCTTCAGAAGGAAGGCACATCTTGCCTTCCACAAAGCAAGTCCAAATTGTAAAGACTTCTATAGTAAGCCTTTTAAAAATAAAAATTCTAATATACTTGTCTTGTAATATGATTTTTCATCTATCAAGTTTTCTTCAAGCAGGGTCCCTGCTCCATTTTGTGGAAAGAAATGAGAGGTTGCACAGTGTCAAGGCTCAGTCCAATAGGCATAAAACTCTAGCTGTACACGTCAAGCCCCTTGTCCCTTCAAAGTCTCAATTTTGTCACCTTTAAATGAGAAAGAATAACATCTACTTCAAAGGGCTGTAGACAGGAATTAAATGAGAAAAGTTGAATTAAAAAAGAAGTGACATTTTGGCAAGATCTGATTCTTGATCTGGATCTTGAACTTGATCTTGAACCATCACAAACTTGCCACCATCCAGGACACAGATGGTACTGTTGGCTGGGAGGAACACCTGCAATTTAATGGCCAGTTGTACAACAAATGAGAAAAACAATGAACAAAAACATGTCCTCATAACTTTCTGCTACAGCAAAGACCTTTTGGTCAATGATCCCAAAATGCTGTGTTTTCCCTCCCTAACCTGTGCCTTAGAAGGCAACTTTAATTTATTCTCTGTGTGATAGCTATGGGAATAGCTTCTCTATAGCCAAAGCCATTATTCTTCTCAAACTGAAAGGTCTTGCAGATCACATTAACTTGCAAATATGTGTGTGTATGGGTGTGTGTGTGTGTGTAAGCATATGCACACATTTTTGGCCCAGTGTGAAAGCCCTTAAAGATCCTCTATAAAATTGTCAGCAAGAACAGCAGGAGTAGTTAAAAGCAGGCTTCACCTCTGAAGGCCTGGAAGTGAAGTCAAGGAGGTATGAACTGCATTTAATTAAGGACTCTTAGTTTTGGATCCCATTTCTTCAGGAGAGGAGACAGTTGTAGGTAACCTGGACACATGTCCCAGGCCAGCCAAGTGCAGAAAGCATATGTGATGAGATCACTGTATTACAGCGTGATAGATGCTATAGTAGCCATAACAACAGAACAGAGGGAGTTTGAACTAGGAAAGAGAAAGACTAACTGCCGGGGATGGGGGTGAGGGTGATCGTGGGGGTGGGAAAAGGGCTGAAAAGTGGCAGAGCAAACTTCAGAAGAGAGACAAGTTTGATCAGGCTCTCATAGGATGAATAAAAGTTCACCAGGCAGAGGAAGTAAGTGGAAACTGTCAAGTATTCCAAGCAGAAGTGACAGCATGGAGGAGGCATGAGGCAGCAGTAGGCACCAGTCAGCCTCCCAGGGCAGATGGCCATTAGTATGTAAGAGTTCAGATTACATACACAAGGCTCATCAGACAGAGCACATGTTACAATTATGCCTTCCATACAATGGGCCTGGTTATCCTGACCTACTTCCCAGAAGCCTTTGAAGGAAAATGAAATAGAGTTGACATCAATGATATGTGCAAATGTAAAGTGCTATGTAACTACGTAATACTGCTAATTTAAAAAGCATTAAATATCCTTCATCTACATTTCAAGGCAAGTTGTGAAAACAAAGCTGTCTTATTTCATTAAGAATACCCAACTGAGTCGGTAATGCCAATGATCACCCCCTATCAAGATGGCTGTAATTTGTTTGTCAACCTTTTAAGTTCTTAGCAAATTAGTTTTTCAGCATGTGGTTGCAAGGGTATTATGAAATCACAGGGTTTAGGATGCCTTTCTGTCTTAAGAGTGAGCTTTAGGTTGCTAGTGGCTTTCAGGGGCAAATTCCCTGAGAAACTTTGCATTCAGATTGAAGCAAATCGGCCTATATGACTGACTATCTCAATTGAAAATGCTCTTTTGAGTCTATCATTTGAAATGCTTTGATTGTGTTTTAGAAACAAAAATCTTCCTGAGATGGTCACATTGATGCCACTTGTTGCATCACAATCACACTCTCTTCCATGTTATCATCTTCTCAAATAAAATCCTGTTATTTCAGAAGTTATTAATGTTTAGCTTTTACAACTACCTTTTAATCAACAGTTACTTAACATACATCATCCAACCACATTAACAATAAAAAATTGGAGCTTCATTTGATAAATTATTATTTTTGTTCTTATGTTTAAAATCCTTTCCCTCTTCCATGTTACTTTTATTTAAGTCAATTATATAATTCATCCTGGCAACAACTGTTTTACCTGTACAAAACAGTTATCTGAGAAGTTATATTAAAATGGCATTTCAAGTATCATTCTACTGTGGTCCCTAAAATAAAATACTGATGACTTTCTCTTTTGCCCTTTACCCTTAGCCCTTAGACCAAAATGAACCAAACAAATAAAAACACAATTCGAAGAAAAATGTGAAAGCTAAGGAAAGATACTACAACCAAGATCTAAAAGAGAAACCACACTTTGATGTTTCTTTTGGCACTTCTGGGTACTGGGAAATTTTGAGAGAACGCTAAACCAAGAAGAAATCTGACAATGATCAGGATCATAGAATCGGAGAAACCTCAGGCAGCATCACTCTTAAATAATCCTTGATGGATCACAATCCTCCTTGCTCGTAAAGACTTTCTTAGGAAGGAAATCTACAACCTTCACAAGGTTTTAATCTAATCCTTCACAGGGTTTTAAAGAGCCCTAGGTGGAAAGGCATTCAATGTTACCTTAACCAGAAACCCTGTACGCTATACGACTAAGATCCATTTTGTTTATGCAGAGGAAAAACTCTTTATCCAAAATCAAGAAATAAAGAGCTTTGAAATGCATTTTCATTGGTTGGTCTGGGTCCACTTCTCCTCACAGAAACTCATGCAGTTCCAAGAAAAATGAAATTACGAGTTTCACAATCTACAAAATAATATGCATCACTATATGACAGAATGAATTTAATGGAAAAGAATGAAATTGCTCCCAAGAGCCCCTGGAGATTTAAACAGCCAAACCCACTACTACTACTGAAGAAAGTGGAAGCTTCACCTTGGAGAAGGAAAAGGGAAGAAGGAAAAAGAAAATAAGAAAAGAGTAACAGAACAAGAGGTCAAGAAAAGCTAAGATTGGTTGGATGTGGTGCCTCATGCCTGTAATCCCAGCACTTTGGGAGGTCGAGGCATGAGGATCGCTCGGGCCCAGGAGTTGTCGACCAGCCTGGGCAACATAGCAAAAGCCCGTCTCTATAAATAAATGCTTTTAAAAACAACAACAATGAAAGAAAAGCAAAGACTACAGAGCTGTGAGGCACCTGCCATGAATTAATGGAGCCCCAAGATTATGGCCAACACCTGCCCCTGATTTTCTCAACTGCCAGGTTGCTGGAAAAGCCCCCCCAGTCAAGGGAATATTCTAGTAAATAATTCAGGAAGAAATATTTCAAAAAGAATTTGTCATTGGGATGCGCATTTTCCCTTTGAGTACAACCATTCAGAAATAGCACATTTGAACTCCAAGGTGAAAAAAGCAAGATTGTATTACAGAGTCTTTACACATCTGCATTTCTGAAACTGTCATGCACACTCTTTTCATACATGCCAAGTGAACAATTAGACTCTGTATTTTTATAAGGCATATGTATATGTAAGTACACGTATGAAAAGAGACTTTGCCGAAAGAAATGAATAACAGAGTTTTAAGAATAAAATCAGATTCTCAAGAAAAATAGAAATAAAACAAAGCCAACAAAATTACAATATGCCATTGACAAAAGAAATTAACAGCATTCATATCACTGATACTATTAAAGTTGTATCTTGAACACACAGGGAAACAAATTTGTATGTCCATAGTTTAATTATTTAGACAACTTATTTTATGGCAAAACCCAGAATTCATCAAAACTGGCATCTTTTAATGCTAATTCTAATTAGAAACAGCATTGCATTTTGTATGCTTTCCAATTATGCATGAGAAAAGTCAGCATAAGTGTCCTCTCTTATCATAATTATCTGTTTCTAATTTCAATTTTGGCTATGACTTTGCACTCAATGATGTAAATGTAACTGTTCCTGTCAGATGAAGATTAATTTGATTTAAGCCCTCTTTGTTCTAATTATATATTCTATTTCTGCTCACCATGCAAGTTTCTTTCTATGCCACATCTGTATTTTATCACAACAATGGAGAATTTCTTTGGTATTTAAAAGGCGGCCATAAGATTTCTTTTTGGCACCATTATGACAATTTTCATTAAGCTTGTGCCAAAAAATTTAATATTTCAGCTGACTAATCTACAGATTAATGTAATTATTTGAATATTAAAGCATGAACTTTTCTGAAATGAAGTCTCTAAAAGTCATTGCTCTAATTACTCCCTTAGCTTCCAAGAAAACGTTATCGTTGTTAGTTTATTCCCTGGGCAAATTCATTTATTGGGTGACACCTTGCATGCTATGTTTCCAACTGGCACCAATATAGAAACAGTGGTAGAAATAAAAATCAGTTGAGAATCAAAGCTGTCTTTATGGCGGTCCAGAACGGGAGCATCCTTGCACTCATCTCAATTTCTCTTGCTAATTTTCTACCTTGCCACTTGATAAAAATAATCAGGTGAATTTCTGTGTCCCTCAATGTTGGCTGTTGTTCTTTTATGTTCCACCTACATTTCTATTCTTGTTTTCTTTTTTTTTTTGTATTATCTCACATATTTATTAGTTATTTGTGGTGAGAACACTTATAATGTCTCTTAGCAATTTTCAAGTATACAACACATTGTTAATAACTAGAGTCACCATGCCATATCACCTACTTCTCTCTAAAAAAACAAAAATCAGGTGGAAGATAACAAATTACCCCTGTAGCAATCTCTCCCCATTCCTTCAAAGTAGAAAGTGTTTGGAACATAGCATCCTAAAACTAATACTGGTTCTAGGATGCAGAGATGAAAGCCAACCTGAAGTTTAACACTCGATTAATATGTTCTACACATATCTCAGAGACTAAGATTTTGATTTTGGTTTGTACTCCCCTGGAAAAGCCCAGGAAGTAAAATATGGAGTGTAATTAAATCCACTAAATACTTTATCAGTGCCCAACACAATGTCAAGTACTACTGGATAAATTTTAGCAGAAAAGTATGGTCAAGTCTAGATACCTTTAACCTATAAAATGCTTTGAGATTCTCAAAACTAAAAAAGATTTTTGAAATCAATATTTGTTGTTTTGAGAAGGGACACGGTATATTTATTTTAAAATACAAAGTAATTCAGCAAAGCAAGCACAGAGTTCAAGAAGTTAGCTATTCAGAAAAAGTGTCGTCAGCCTGGGCTGTAAGGTCAGTGACCTCATGCCACATGCACTTTTGTATTTTACATGTTCAATCCTGTTCTGTCACAAAATAGATGTTGGGAAGTTTGTGGGTATAAACGCAATACAATAATGTTTAAAACTGTAAGAAATATGGATGGCAGGATCAGGCCAAGATTAAGTAGCACAAGTACTTTCTTAGAAACCCTGGATATTTAGTCCAATTGGGTCACAAAGGACAGTCAGTTCCCTAGCAGCCAGAGCAAAGAGGGGCTCCTGAGAAGTTATAAGATGCATAGAATACATGAAATGAGAATCAGTCAACTATCCTCAGAGATCTGAGGGAGCTTGCAGAGATCTGAGGGAACATACAATGAGATGTTATATGCATGGCAGATCTAGCTTAAGCATCACCATTTGGAATTGCAAAAATATGGAACCAGCTCAAATGACCATCAACCAATGAATGCATAAATAAAATGTTTTATATATGTATACACATTATATATATCTTTAAGCATATATATGTACACACACACGCACATATATGTGTGCATAGGTGTGTGTGTGTGTGTGTGTGTATATATATATACACACACACCATAGAATGCTACTCAGCCATAAAAACGAACAAATAATGGCATTTGCAGCTATCTGGATGGAAGTGGAGACCATTATTCTAAGTGAAGTAACTCAGGAATGAAAAACTAAACATCGTATGTTCTCTCTCATAAGTGGGAGCTAAGCTACGAGGATGCAAAGGCATAAGAATGATACAGTGAACTTTGGGGACTCAGAGGAAAGGGTGGGAGAGGATGAAGGATAAAAGACTACACATTGGGTACAGTGTACACTGCTTGGGTGATAGGTGCGCCAAAATCACAGAAATCACCACTAAAAAATTTATTCATGTAACCAGACACCACCTGTTCCCCAAAAACCTATTGAAATTTAAAAATGTAAAAGAAAATCAACACTTCTCCTAAACACACACACACACACACACACACACACACACATACACGCACATATATATAGTGAGGTTCATTATTGGCAGAGAATAGTGTTTGGAGCTTACAAAGTCTACACTTGCAGAGAACTGTTGTAGCTCACATTTTAAATCATATACTGATTCACTCTATCATCTGTCACCCATCAGCAAATCTCACTAAGATCTACTATGCAACAGACACTATGCTAGGCATTTGGGCAGCCACAACAGAGAAGACACACAGCTTACATTCCATGAGGGTACAGAAGGTGTCTGCTGTGTTCACTGCTGTAGTACCAGCACCTGATATCATGCCTAACATAGAGTCAGGACTCTGTAAACACTCATTAAATAAACAAATGAATGAGTTTGCAGTCTAAAGAACTAATCAGCCATGGGGAGTTGACTCAGAAAACCAAGGTAGAGTGGATTGCAAATGTTTTCAATTGGCAAAATAATGGACCAAGTTTTTATTAAAACAACAACAACAACAACAAAAACTGGAGGACAGTTGAGTGATATGCCATCAAAATCATCTACCTCTTTAGTAATTGTTTGTATATGACCTCCCCATATACATCCACAGGACTAAGCAATAAGTACAGTGACTTTACCCCCAACTATTCTATCTGTAAAATGTTACATAATAGTTCTAAATAATAGTTTAAAACAATAAAAAAAAAGAAAAAACTCTCAATGTTTCCAAATAGCTAAATATTTCCACTCTGGTCAAAGCTATACCTACCCATACTTTTGTCTAGCCATATTTTTGTACATTGTGGAAGTGACGTGAAACATAGGATCAATGTTACCCTTGATTATAACCCTTGATTGTCACAACAAATTCATTAAATATTAGAGAGATATAAAGATCATTTTACATATAAGGAAACTGAGATCAGAATACACAGGAATAATGTTCTTAAATGTAAGACTGCTTTCTTCACACATTCTTTCTAAGGTCACATAAATAGATGAGGTAACATAGAAAGAGTTCAATGCAGAAGAGTTGCACTTAAATCTATTGGCAAATAGAGGTGTTTATGTTCAATAATTTTAGACTTGGCACTGAATGTCAGCTTAACACAGGAATATGTTAAAATCTTACATAGTTATATTATAAGGACATGACTTCATATTTTAATAAAAGCTGTATATACTATTTATTATATTGACAAACTATCCAACAATGCCTCACTTAAGGCACTTGGAAAATACTGTAAGTGTTCAAATAGATGAATGATACAAACTCTGCACATCCACTTCTATACCTCAGCATACTTCACTCTTTTACACAAGGGAAATTTCCAATTTATTTTCACTGATTTTGCTTCTCCTCGATAACACTAACAACTTGCCCTTCCATTGTCTCATAACCCATTGAGTCGGTCCAGCTGTGAGCATGCAATTGGCACTACAATTCTTAAAAACCTCTTTCCCTGTGAATATTTGATGATGGCTGAAGGCCATCTTTCTTCCTGAGGAGCCACTGACAGAGACACTGTTGAAAGCTTGAGGAAATTTTTGTGAATTTTGTCAGAAAAGAAGAAAGAAAGGTAGCATTTCTTATTTGTCTTGTACACTGCTTTCTGTAACCAGGCAGGGATTGCAGTTCTTTTTAAGAAGGCCCATAGAAAACTCCAGTCTGGCTTTTTAAGCAGCTCCATTCAACGCTGCTTAGAGAGTTCAGGAGGTATGTCACTGTTTCCATTCTAAATCCTGATTTGGGTGGGTTTGAAGCTTGGTTATTAAACCTAGCATAGTAACTGTTACTTTGGGAGTGAATTATTTTTCCAATCTGATGAAAATTCCAACTATGCTAAATTGGAACAAAGAAAATCACAAATGGCTTAGTTTCAATGTTTTATTTTTAATTTTAAAACATTATTATTATGAAAAGAGTCAAAATGGCTTTTGGGCAGATACATTTGTTACAAAAGTGAAAAAGCTCTTTCAGGTAAATTTTCTACTCTCCACTCTGTCTACTGTGGCTCAAAGCAAAAGTATTAATTCACAATTGCTTTCACAGCATGCCTAAAAAGTTGATGGCATTACTGGATTTACTTGGTGGGACACTAATTTCTTGTTCCAGGCTGAATGTAACTTACAATTCTCAGACACAGTTCAGGCATTGTCATAATCATAGTACATCGTGCAAGTGAAGTGAAGCACAGGATAAATGCCGCTGAAGCTATTTGAATCTATTTATAATAGATCTAGGGAGAATCAGAGGCATTTCCATTAACAAAACTGTTCCTAGGATAACATAATGATCCTTCTATCCTCAAAATATAGTGAAAAATATTTCCAGCCCCTATTTCTCTGACTGTGATTTAAAATCAATACCATGCTTGCACTATGCATTCAGTGGTTACAATAATGTCAGCAGAGAGGACTATGTGAGAAAATGTCACTTTCAGAACCATTTTGCTTCTCTGAATTCACTGGGCCTTCATTGTCACACTGCATTCATTCTTTCTTATCTCAGTAATAATCCTTGAACTCATTCTACAATATTTCTTGGGAAATAAAACTCTTCATTCTTTCTAGTTTGGGTATAAAAGTGTTTATTTCATAATTCAAAAGAAATAAGGACCCTTAATGTTATGCAAACAGTTAAGTCTAGTACAAAAACCTAAGAGAAAGTAGAATGGTTTATAATTGTGTACATATTTTCAAGGATCATGTGAACTAAAGGAATGACTTTCCCACAGAAATGCAGCTTTCTGTAAAGATTCTCTCAAATTCCAAACCCAAAGTCTTGACATTTCCAGGATTTAAGTCCTATGTCCATGTGACACAAAGCAAAATAGAATGACCAACTGTTCTCATCTGCCCAGGACTGCCGAGTTTAGCATAGAAAATTCAGGACTGTTGTTGGTACTCCTTAAAACATATTGTCGGCTGGGTGCAGTGGCTCATGCCTGTAATCCCAGCAGTTTGGGAGGTTGAGGCAGGTGGATCACTCGAGGTCAGGAGTTTGAGACCAGCCTGGCCAACATGGTGAAACCCGGTCTCTACCAAAAATACAAAAATTAGTCGGGCGTCCTGGCGGGTGCCTGTAATACCAGCTCAGTAGGGAATCTCAGGACAGTTGGGAAATATGTATCAATAGACTTAAAAATGTTCATACTCTCTGATCCAATCATTCCACTTCTAGGATTTTATTCTAAGGGAGAAAAACCAAACATGCATGAAATGATTCATACAAAATGCTGTTTATTGCAGCTCTATTTACAATACCAAAGAATGGAAATGTCTAAATGTTCAACAAAAGGGGAAAGGTTAAATCAAAAATGTAATCATGTTCCATAATCTTATATAGAAGGTCTTCCTTCAAGTTTTAAAAATTAATGATAAATGAAAATGTTCAGAAAGGCATGACAGAAAACCATATACACACGATTATTCTGCTTGGGGGAGATAAATAGCCAGATGGAGACATAGATATCACTGAGCTATCTACAGTGGTTATTGCTTATTGATGAGATTATGGGTGATTTTCATTCTAGTTTTTATTCATTTCCGCAGTTTCCCAATGTTCCACAATCAACTTCTATCATTTTTATTAAAAAAAAGTTACAGAAAATGTCTGCCAAAGGGCCAACCTTAAAACTAAACAAATAAAATCACAAAAAACAGCTATCCAATATTTGAGAAATGTGTTTCTGTGTCTTAAGAATCATGTTGTTTCAAATAACCTGACATTTAGACTGACAGTTCTTCCCTCAAATTTTCCAAGCTAACATTTGGCCTCAGAAAATTGTTCTATACATTACTCTCAAGAGCTTCATACTCTGCTCCTTGCATTCTGCCCCTACCTACATGGTTTTTTGCTTTAATACAATACACTGGAATCAACCAGATTGCTCAGTGTGAGGCTTTGCCCTACATAGGATCATGCTAAATAATGCAAATATGTAGTTTTTAATAATAGCAGGCAAAATGTAAAATGGATTACTCAGATAGTTGTCAATGTCACCTGACCTCATCTAAATATATGAATTTACTTCAAATGAGCTCCATGGTAGCATTTGGGACATTGCATGTTTTGACAAAATTGCAGTTATTCTGAGAACAGACTTTTGTTTTTTGATATTGCTGGTTCTCTTCCCAGCTTATAAAGCACAGAGATGCATGAGAGGTTAAATTTTTGAATAATTATAAAGCATAACAACAAAAACAAGAGTGAAAGATAGATTTTTTAAATGGTTTGAGGATTTTTAAGTCTTATTAAGTCAGTGGTTGTGTTCAATTCTGGCAAAGAAGAGTAAAGACTGGGGTTAGTTCTCATTTTACCAAAAATGAACAAGTCTTCCTGCTCCTCAGTTTCTTTATAAAATAGTCCTTGCTGATCCAAAACACTTTTTAAAGATCTAACCTAGGTTACTTTTTATGCAGACTATTTTTAATACTAATAACTCTCATTCATTGGGCACCAACTGAGAGCCAACTACCATGCTAGTAGCATGATATAGTAGTCTTTATAATTTTCTAATTAATATGTATATATGGTACTTTAAACTGTATTTTTGAATATATGGGTATACACACACATATAGTACACACGTATACATAGACACACATATAGGCATACATGTGTATGATAACTTTTTTCTTGTTCCTCTAAAATCGCAGCCAGCAAACTTTCCTGTGAAAGACCAAATACTACATTTTCAGCTTTGTGGGCTATATGGTCTCTGTCACAACTATTCAACTCTACCCTTGCAGTGCTAAAGCAAGTATGGACAATACGTAAATGAATGGGTATATTTGTGTGCTGACAATACTTTATTTGTAAAAACAAGCATTTGTAATTTGCAAACTCCTGATCTATACCAAATAGAACTTTAATATAGTCCTGGCCAAGGTGGCCAATGCTATATTATAGCTTGGGGTAAGATTGTTACAGAACTGAACATTTTCTAAATATATCAGAATGAATTTAAATTGAATATGATTTTAATATTCACCCTCCTCATATTATGTTCCCCTCCTGACCCTTTTGTTGGATTCCATGTGCTCATGTTATGTTGTTGTTCTCTGACATTTATGAACTCCTACTCTGACCAGGGGTCAACAGGTCAAATGTAATGACTTGAGAAATCAAAAGTTCCACCTTTCATTCACTTACTACATTTATGTGTCTCAACTTCTTATATTCTAGTTGCTAACTTGCAAGCATGCACTTTGTGCTTAAGCTGCCAGATGAGCCCTCAGAATATTCAGTCAGCACCACCTATATCTAATCATCGAGAAAGTGAGGAAGCTTGCTGCAAACATCTGTTTCATATATTTTATTTTTAAAATTCAAAACTATACCTTCATTCATCATGCCTGGGTAGGTTTTTATATGATTTAGACATGGTGAATGAATGAAGATTCAAATGTACTACTACTGAGATGTCAGAGGGAAATAAATCAATTCTTGAATTGCCTTCTTTTTTATTTCAAATAAATAGGTTGATTATTTGCAGATTATAAAGGACACAAATCACCACTATCAAAAGAAATGTTCACATTCCAAAATCATAAAGTTCAGAATTCTCATAATTCACCAGCAAAGTAGAAAGCACAGTTAACTCTTTCATATGAGATCATTCCCAGTTCAAGTTACACAGCGCAAGGAGAGAAGCTCACTGTATTAATTTGCTAACTGTTTTTACCTCCCACCAGTCTTAGCCAGTGCCATTCTTTCACCAAGCCAGCTCTATATAAATGTTAGCACATATACAGCACAGCCAATTTTTGTGCTAAGCACTTCACATGGTTTATTTCATGTGATCCTAAAGAACCCTCTAAGGTAGGCACTATTATTGTTCCCAATTTGTAGATAATGGAAGTGAGACTCAGGGCAGTTAAATATCTTCCCTACAACTAGAAAGAGACAGTTCCTGAATGTGAATGCAGGCTGTTATATTCTAAAGCCTATTTTATATGAATCCCCTATCCTACATTGCTCCATAATGATATGGGCCCAGCCTCTTTTAATAGTTTCCTGGCTCAAGTCCAGTCCATCAAGCTTGTAAACAATCTCTAATTATAAACATCAAAACTGGCCAGTGTTTCAACTTCAGTTGTTCTGCTCCACTAATTTTCCTTGAAGGAGCAAAGGGCTCAGATGACCAATAGCATATTTGTTTCAGGGAAGATATTTGGGTGTTCGAAGCAAAATTTATGAAATATCCCATACGATAGCTCAGTAAACAGAAGCAGAAAGATGGATGGCTGGATAGACAGATAGATGACAGACAGACAGATGACAGATAATCACTGGATATTTTACCGTATGATAATTTAAATAATGTTTGAGTACTTTTGATTTTCTAATTAGAAATCCTGTATACTTCCTTTGCCTGAAGAATAAGATGTTGTCACTCTAATGCTGTCATCTCACTTCAGAGTATCTGGACATATGCAGTGACCTCCTCTTTTTCTTACTTTTCTGTTAGAATTTGGTCCATACAGGCAAAAATCTAACAGCATGTGATTCTAACTTGCTGCAGAACCTGTCACCCCCCATCACTTTGTGATTTAGTGTAACCTGAATAGGGACTGCTTTCCTATTTCGTAGAGGAGCAAATACAACATGACTCAGAGCCAGGAGGTCAGAATTAAGGCCCTGATTAAGGCAGATTGGAAAAAAACGGAAATGTTTTTCTGTAACTGAATATCATAATTAAGCACAGACAAAGCATTGAACTGTCTCAGTGTCACGATGATTTGAAAACAAAAGTGACGAACGCAGTTTCAGTCTTAATCAAGATAAGGCTAAATGTATAACATGGAAGGAAGTGTTTGAACATGGGAGTTTCTGGTATAAGTGCAACTAAAATGATAACCTGATGCCAAGATGGAAAGCAATCAGGGAGTTTCAAATATTAATCTATCTCTTTGACTCCTACACTCGCTATGACAGTTACAAAATGTAATCACCACTACAATCAACATGAAAAGCCCATCTATGAGAGCATGAACTCAATCAGCATGTTGATGCCTTCATCCAACTTATTCAGAATCCTTAAAGATGTTATAAGGAAGAGTTCTGTTATTTACTTCATTGTAATCCTTTGTATATTTCTCTTAGTCTTCATAATAGATTATGAGCTTCCGGAGGGCAGGGGTTATGTGTGTTATTTCTCTTGTATTCTTTAATTATACAGTTGAATTGAACAGTCTCTCAACAAGAAAGAAGGGGAACACCTTTAATCACAAGTCACCACTTTTCAGCACTTTATACATCCCCTTTTAACAATGGTTAACTATTCCTTCAACAATGTATAATCAACATCCAAACACTGAATGGATTCTGTAATAAGACTCTATCCTCCTGGTGTAGGGAAAGGGAATAGTGGGAGGGGCCACACAGGAAGAAGAGGTGAAAGGTGACTCTTTCCATTAGTTGAGATTAAGAAAGGTCAGATGTTTGGATCCCAAGAAGGAGCCCATAGATAGTCTCTGGATCCTCAAAGCAAATAAATTTCCTGCCCTCTTCATGCCTTCCTGATGGTCTTTGCTACACGGACATGTATTGACAGGAAGAAAACAGTTATCAGCTCATGTTTCCCAGAGGAAAAAAAAAAAGACTTTAAAAATACGTGGAAAACCAAATCAATCCTCCAAAGTTTCTTAGGATTCTAAGAAGCCTAACACAATTACTGGTACTTACTGTTGAATTAATGCTTGTTAGACCTTGCTTATTAGATTAATAGAGATAAAAAGTGTTACATAGCATGGTTACTTGTGTTTATTGCATATTGTATGTGGCATAATGGCGTCTATTGTATAATCAATGTGTATTGTATCTTAATGCTCTTTTAATAGGATTTGGAAAATAGTTTTACTAGGTTCAGTGATTTGGAAGCTTATAGTTATGCCTTCTTCTTTTGTGGTCTACTCTTGATCATAGCCATGATTGATTGGATGGGAAGCTCTTGATCAAACCCCCACTTATCGCCTTGCTCCCTCAAGCACAAAAGAATTTGCCTAAATATTGGGAGGTTCTGGAGTTCGTATTCTGCACACCTTAATTAGACACGTGTACTAAGATCGAGAGCCAATTGTGTATTCAAAAGGAATGGGAGAGATGTCTGAAAGGCTAAGCAATAGGCCAGGTAGCAGTGGCTTCCATGGAATGTAGAACTAAACTGAAGGAACACAGACTCCATGGCCTATTTTTGTCAGTGGTCTATGGAAAACTTTTCAGTTCAGGACATTGGATAGAGTCTCAGCATCAACAACATATCCCAGTCACAATTAATGGTGACAAGCTGTGCCTTCTGCCACTCGGTAAAGTGCAGGATACACATCGTACCTACAGGAGATTAAAATAGAGACATCATTGTCTTCCCCCAAAAGATACAATATTAATGTTTTACAAACCAAAGTTATCAGAAAAGCTATTACATGAAAAATATGTCAGAATGGGTTTAATGAGATAAATGAAAATGTGCAAAAGCATATATGACCAGATGCATATGTTATAGAATCAGCTGTCCCATATTATCAGGAGGTTGCCCCATAAGTCCATTTATGATACTGCCTCAAAAGTTTCCTCCAAGGGTATATAATTGCACTTAAAATTTACTCCACAGCTTATATTTTTCTCAGCAAAAACACAAATTTATAAATAGCTGCAGAACTATCAGAGCAGTTACAATTCATGGATTCTTTTGAAGAATTTAAACTAGTATTATCAATCCCAGAGGCGGCTATTTTTGCAAAACAAGAAATAAAACACATCTTTCATGACTTCCAGAAAAAAAGTAGATTATGCATACTATAAAAATATGGACTTGAGTGATTCCGGTATGGTTTCATTTCATTTAATCCTATTTCCTCCCACACAGACAAACAGCTATATCATCACAACATCCCCAAGGTCTTAAAGCTTAAAAAGAAGTGAGCCTTACAAATGGCTGCTCAAGCTCTCCCTACCTCACCCTCCACATTTATGCAGAGGGGCATGATGTGTCCTGGGAAAGGAGGAATATAAGCTG
Source organism: Theropithecus gelada (assembly GCF_003255815.1). Lineage (NCBI taxonomy): Eukaryota > Metazoa > Chordata > Mammalia > Primates > Cercopithecidae > Theropithecus > Theropithecus gelada. Next base: position 146,099,642 of record NC_037689.1, on the reverse strand, counting down.
CAACGTGACCCTGGGAGAAAAGATTGAGTTTTAATGTTGCAAAAGTGTACGGTTTTAACAAATGTAGTTGATGTCTAAAAACCCTTTGCTCAATGAAGAAATCATTGAGAAGTTTCTGGCAGCGTGTCAAATATTGCATTTAAGAAGACAATTAAAATAGTATAACGAAAAAGCTATAATTAGAAACATATCTATGTAAGTAACATATTATTTTTCTTCCATGAAGTTAAAATAAAAACACAAATTTCTGCCAGCTTTCATTAGGGGTCTTCAATGAGGAGATGGTTTCTGCTGCCACAAAGGTTAAATCAAAAAACAGCAAATGTCCCCAAAGTGATATGTTCTTACGTCACTACTTAAATTTTCACATAACATAATTAAATCAGGGACATGCTATGGCTCATTCAATACTAATGTGAACATGACATTCTCTCACTTGAAATCCATTTTTTAAAAAATTGGGATGCTATTCAGGACTAGAAGTAGATGGATAAACTCTATAGTTGGGATTATTAACAAGTTGTTTGATTCCCCGGTGGTTTGACTAAATTGCCCACTTCTCCTCCCTTCTCTTCCTTCCTTCTACAGACATTAAGAGAGCTCATCCTGGGTTCAAGACATCCTGGTGAGTACTGGATACAAAGGTAGTGGAAAGCCTAGCAGCAAATAAAAGACAATGACTCATAAAGTTCATATTATAACTTGTTTGCTCTGTTGTCAAAGGTAGAGTCGATTATTAGCAGGGAAAACAGGATGGTATTCCTGGCAGTGGGAATAGTACATGTACTATAGTCTGAAAGTTTACATTCCCCCAAATTCATATATTGAAATCCTCACCCTCAATACTATGGTATTAGAAGATGTTGCCCTTGGGAGGTCATTAGGTCATGAGGGCTCCTCCTTCATGAATGGGATTGGTACCTTGATAAAAGAGGCTTCAGAGAGCTGCCTTGCTTTTCTGCATTTTCTGTCATACAAGGATTGTCACAAGAAGATACTAAAAATGTAAGAGGACATCACTAGACATCAAATCTGCTGGTGCTGTGATCTCAGACTTCTCAGCCTCCAGAACTGTGAGAAATAAATTTCTAATGTTTATAAGCCTTCTAGTTTATGGTACTTTGTTACAGCAGCCCCAATTGAAATAAGACAACATGCACGGAGAGTGAACAAATAAATCATGTCAGGGAGAGCAGGCAAATTAAGTAGGCAGAATCCATGAGGCCTCGTTAAGAAATGGTGATGGGTGTCAATACCACCATTTTTAAAGCACCTGCTATTTGGCTACCCAAACAACATAGGCTTTCTAATCAGAAACTCCTCATGTCCACTGACATGTCCACACAATCACAATAGGCATTTTTATCCAGAGAACAAGCCCTGTCTACTAGAGGTTGCTTAGCACATTCTTATCCTGTAATGTGCTTTCTCCTACAGAAAGGCCAGTCTGGCCATGTGTTCTCTGTCATGGTGATTAGGGCATCATAATATTGTGCATAACTGTTTACAAATCTGGAAATCCTGAATGCTCTAGAAGTATCACAGGCACCTCATTCCCAAAGCAACTCCCTCATTCAGAAAACACAACTATTGCATAGAGGGAATAATCTAGCTCTCACGTACATCATAATGAAGCTAATGAACTAGCTAGAGAACTTTGTTGTTGGTTTTCATCCTGTCCACAGCAGTCCACATCTAGCATTTCAAACTGGCTACAAAAGTAAACAAAGACAAAAACCTCACCAAAAATGTTGGTGATACTAGCAATTCTCTGGAGAAACTAGCTATTTCCTTGAAATATTCAAAAATGTTGTTAGCACAGAATTATTACTTATGGGATTTAAACAGAGCATCTTTATGTGGTTTCAATTATAGTCAGCAAACACTGGAGGATTTGGAAATAAGTATAAATTGTTATACTCAGCTCACAGAATGAAAATAAACCACTCTAAATGCTTGTTATCAAAAGACAAGTCAAGAATACGCCTTTTGATTGAGGCAGAATGATATATGGATATCTATAGCTTCAAGTTGCTCATGGTCTCTCATGGAGACAAGATATGGCCATTAAGAATGACAATGCAAGGCAACTTGTGCCATGTGACCCAAAAGTGGATGCTAGTAACAAGAAAAAGAGCTACCATTTGCTGACTGCTTATTTTGTGCACGCCACTGTGCTCAGTTCTCCGGTTTCACCATCTCATTTTTTTAATCCTTGCAAGAACGATTTAACCCTATAAATATCACACTTCATTTAACACTATGAAGAACTATTATCATTCCCAGTTTACAAATGAGAAAACAGAGGCGTAGAAATGTTCATTGAGTTTTCCAGGGTTACACAGGATCCAGATTTAAATCCAAATCTGACACAAGTAGAGCATGGCTAGAAGTATGAGACAGCAGTCTGGGAGAGATGGCACAGTAAGAAATGACTGGGTAAGAGAATGACTACATCTGATGACTGATAAGGCTCAAAGTTAAAGTACTGAAATGATACCTCATGCTGAGGGATGGAAGGGAAAAACAGCAAATGACAGACAGACAGGCGGGATGACAGCCAAGAAAATACAATGTCAAGAGTCTTCAAAAGAAGGATGGGAAAATGTCAAACGCTATTCTCCCCAAAAAATAAAACCAACAAAGATGAGGTCCCAGAAAAGACGACTGCATAGGAGTCTGTGAATAAATGTTAAGGGTACAGGCAGCTGGGCACGGTGGCCCCGCCTGTAATCCCAGCACTTTGGGAGGCAGAGAGGGGCAAATCACCTGAGTTCAAGGAGTTTGAACTGAGTTCGAGGAGTTCGAGACCAGACTGGCCAACATGGAGAAACCCTGTCTCTACTAAAAATACAAAAAATTAGTCAGACGTGATGGCAGGCGCCTGCAGTCCCAGCTACTCGGGAGGCTGAGGCAGGAGAATTGCTTGAACCCGGGGAACGGAGGTTGCAGTGAGCCGAGATTGCACCATTGCACTCCAGCCTGGGCAACAAGAGCGAAATTCCGTCTTAATAAATAAATAAATAAATAAATAAATAAATAGTGCAGGCCCTCAACATCATGGTGGAGAAAGTGCTCACAGTGTAAGGTGAGGAGGAGGCAGTGGGTGAAGGGTGGAAATGGAAATACTTTTTGCTCAAATTTCTCACCAATGTCTTAATTGTGTTCTGGTTTACTTACCATTCCTGAGCCTCAGTTTCATCATCTGTAAAAGATGCTTAATGCCAAGTACCTTGCAAGTGCTGTGAAGATTTGATGCTACATTATGGTGCAGCACGTAGGGTCTGGGGTCAATCCAAGTGGGGCTGCAATGCCTGCTGGGCCACTTCTGACCATATGGCCTTGGAATATTCCTCAGGCACTACAGCACTTACCACAAGCTACTGTTAACCATCAATATCAAGTAACTAGCCTGACCCAAATGAGGCACTCAATATATAGCAGATGTAGGTATTATTATTATTAATTCAATTTAGAATTTGTCAATTAAAATAACTTAACTCTAAAAGTGGTAATGAAAATATGCAATGGAACAGACTATCTGGGAACGGTGGCATGCACCTGAAGTCCCAGCTACTTGGAAGGCTGAAGTGGGAGGATCTGTTGAGCCCAGGAGTCTGATGCTATAGTGAGCTATGATCACATCACTGCACTCCAGCCTGGGTGATGGAGCTAGACTCTGTTTCTAAAATTAAAAGTAAAAAAGACTATTTAGGAAGGCAACATAAATTTCACTAGTTTAAATAATAATTCTCAATCAGCAAAATGATGATATTATGAGTATTCAAACATGGAAAGCCAACACAGAAGCTATTCTGTTTAGGGCAACAGAGAAACTAATATGTATTTATAACTAAGCTATATACTGGGGTTTCCACTTTTTAAATTCTATGAAGCACAACTTTTACAGTTCCTCCAAAAATTAGAATAAAAATGGGAGAAAATTTTCCTAAACCTAAAGGATATTATTCATGGCAATGAATCATGAAATTAATGAGCTGTCTACTAAAGATCTACCATTAAAAATGTACTTGAGAAAACCATTCTATGCAAACTCCATTCCCTCAATCTGTAGATGCTATCCTGGGACTTAATTCAGTACTTACAAAAGTTCCATTAACTCTTGCAAACCACCCTCATCTCAGTCAGCTGTGAAGGATGAATTTGTTCCGCCCCCATCCCCACTATGGCCTGCAAAAGGTTAAGCACTTTTTCAGGAATGCCAACCATTTTTCCCAAACAGGTTCTCAAGTGCTTACATTTGCTGGCCAGGGTGCTCTCTGAGTCCCCCAGTCAAGGTAGCCCATCTTCCTTCCACAGGGCACAGTACCCATCCTCTGCAAAGGAGGGACAAGGACCCATTATTAGTACCACACTGACTGCTTATATTGGCAAATGAGAAAATGCTAATGAAATTGCTTTTATGGGCTGACATTCATGGATGGCAGAAAGGGACATTAGAGAATGAGTCCGATATTTGCTCTTCGGGAGTATTTAAGCTCCCAGCCCAAGTTCAGTGGAAAAATGCACACGTGGGTACACACACTAACACACTCATGGCTGCACGCTGTCTGTAAAGGTCACTGAGTACTTGTTAACCTTGAAGGGGAAAGAGAAACCTCAGTATTTTCCCCAATAATACTCCAAGCCTCTTGTAAATCATATTCATATTCATACACTTAAGCACTAATTTACATACTTAATTTCTGACAGGCTGACAAACACAGTCCTTCTACCCTCTCAGTGTAAACTGAGAAGTCAATTGTTATTCAGTGTATCCGTTACAGTGGTAGTGCCGCTAACTGTATTTTATATAATGTGCTATCTGCAGAAAGGCAGATAAGAATTTGATTTAACATCCAATTAAAAGCCGTCATTGAAAAATTACTTCAAATAAGCCTTTTATTTTCTTTAATCAGTCTTCAATTCAAGCCTTCCTCAGACCTACTGAACCAAGCATCAGGACTCATGAATTTTGATTAAAAAATTTGAGCCCATTTCTAACTTAAGCAGATTTTTTTTGTTGCACTGTTTGATAGAAATTTAATAAATCTATGATTCCCAGCCAGCATCATTTATCATCTTTTTTTCCGCAAGACTGGCCTATTATACCTAGGCAGTAAATTATGAGAGAACCAGCAAACCAAAACTTTTCAGCCCGTTACTGAAGAAGAGATATAATCACTTGCATTGAACCATATAATTATAGTAGAATATGAAGCTCTGAAACATTAGGTCCTGTTTTGAATATGTAATGCCCAGCTTTGGAGAGTCTAAAAGATTTCAAGTTGATCTAATGTAGCTCAGTTTAGTATGATATTAAAGTATTTGTTGTTAATGAAAATAACAGTAGAAAAAAAATAAATAAAGAGATGTGTAAACAACAAAATAGTCCCAGGCAGATTATTTGGAAAGTGACTCTAGGCTTTGAAAGATGAATCAAAAACCAAAAACTTTCAACTTGGTGCTTTTAAGTTAAATGTCGTATAATAAAGATTCAAATTGTGTTACTTCCATTTACTCTTTTAGCTACAGTATTTTTTTGCATGAGTGCTCAAGGTTGTACCTGTATCCTTCATAGAGTTTTAACGGGCATAATGTATATTCTTTTGTTCATTCAAAAATTATTTGTCAAGCTCTTTCTAGGGGCCAGGCACCCTGCTGAACTTTGAGATACGGTGGTGAGCAATATAGGCAAGTCAGCCTAGAGCAAAAGATGATGTTTGAGCAGTGCTCTGAGAGGGGACATAAAGTCAGGATCAAGGGAAGTTTCCTTACAAAAGTGCTATTTAAGTTAGGTCTTGAAGGGTGAGTAGGAGTTCATGAGGAGTCTTGGTTACTGCCAACAATAACTTTTATTGATATAAATGTCTCAGGGTGTGTGAGTCAGGAGAGCTTCGTGTAGAATTCATAGGGTCATTGAAAATTATTTTTATTTTTCTTAGAGAAATAATCAAATATCTAATGCTTCTCTGTATCTAGAAACCCCATCCCCAGTTCATCTACCTCTCCGCCACCATGTCAATGATTACACAGCCTGAATTTCTTTCCAAAGTGGGCCAGATCCTTTTGCATTTCCATGCTTTGGTACAATCTGTTTCTACCTCGTTGGGATGTCAATTCCAACTAGTCGCTACCAGTGATTGGCCCTCAGTCTGCCAGAAGGGAATTGAATATGAGAAGCCTTGCCTGATGGCAGTAAGCCCCTCCTTGCATCATCCTTCTATTAGAAAGCTTGGTATCGTCACTGCTTATTAACTTATCTATCTCCTACCCAGGATAGAAAGTTGCAGGAAATGCAGAATGAGTGAATGAATGAATGAATGAATGAATGAATTGATAAAATGTTCTTAGCTTCTTACTACGCTGACTTGTATGGTTGTGGTAATTCCTTTCTGGAAGAGAAAACAGTAGCCTGAATCCTTTAGGCAGGGGTTTAATGTGCTCCAACAGATAAATGGCATTGATCCTTCTAGAAAAAAACAACATTCTGATTGATACAATAGAAGTAAGAGGAGGGATTCTGCCTGGCTTTGCAACTTGTTTTCTTATTCGTTGCCTTCCAAAACACTCTAGTTACAAAGGAAGGCAAATGATGCTATGAAATATTCATTTTTAAAAGTCTTGAGAGAAAAGGTTAGGCCGTAGCTAGTAGAAAACTAAATAGCATCTTACAAACAGGGTCTGATATCCAAATGAGCAAAATGGAATTTTCAGTGAAAAGCCTGTTAGGGATTCAAGATTAATTAAGAATAGATGTAAGTAGAAGACTATTGCTACTTGTCTGCGTATAGCACTATCACGCATTACTAATAAAGTAGTTGCTTCAACTGATATTTCTTCTTTTTGCTTTAGCTACTATTTTTTAATTGATAAGCTACACTGTGCTTGCTTTTGCAGGCATTTTTGCCTTTCAATAATGCACTATGGGCTGGGTGCAGTGGCTTACAACTATAATCCCAACCCTGTCTCTACTAAAAATACATAAATTAGCCGGGCATGGTGGCAGGCACCTGTAGTCCCAGCTACTTGGGAGGCTGAGGTGGGAGAATTGCTTGAACACAGGAGGTAGAGTTTGCAGCGAACTGAGATCGCACTACTACACCTCAGCATGGGCAACAAAGTGAGACTCTGTCTAAAAATAATAACAATAATAATAATAACAACAATGCAGTATGATTATCAGCTGATGCCTACTTGTTCTTTAGTGGACATGCAATTGTAATAGGCACTGCAGGCTTCAGTATTTAAAGAGACAAGAACAGTAATCACATTCTTTTAAAGGGACAGGCACAGAAAACCTGGGTTAAGTTTCAAGATACTTTTAAAAACATTTGCCAAAATCTTCGTTTAATTGCTTTTTTGTTTTGTTTTGTTTTTGTTTTTTTTGTTTTTTTTTTTTTTGAGATGGAGTCTCGCTCAGTCGCCCAGGCTGGAGTGCAGTGACGCTATCTCGTTTCATTTTTAAACCACTGGACATTTCAAGTAAAATAGAGTCCATATGTTGCTGACCTATTTTACATTAACTCATCAAAATACTGTTTTGCAAAAAGTCAAGAAGCACTTGGCTTCTAAAAAAATAATTCTGGAGATAGAGTAGATGGGGGAAGGGGTTAACGGAAATTAGAAAATGTTTTCTACTTCCCCATCACTGCCTGTGGAGCTGCATTACAGGGCTCATGTCTGGTCCTCCATTTACTGAACAGCATACAATAGATGTATAACAATTTTAGAACTTGTAGGAATAAGGAGATCATCTAATCCAACATTTTCATTTTAGAGATGAAACCACATTGAGGAAATGACTGGCTCTGAGTTATATGGCAATGAGAATCAAAGCAACATGGAAACCTAGGAGTGCTGACCACCTGTTAATTTACCAAAGGATATATACAGAAGGATATTTACAAGAGCAATAATCCATCAACACATCCACCTAAGTGGGAAGCCAGGCATAAGACTCATTATTACCTGTGCCATGGTAGAGACAACTTGGAAAATCCTAGCCTAGCCTTTATTTCCTCAGCCAAAGTCCTACATATTAAGGGATCCTGAATCTTCATTGAATCCTTCCCTCACCAGTGAGGGGCACTCCTACTTTATAGGTAAATCACAGAGAGAAGATCGTGACAAGTCTATAATTAAAAATGGTAGCAGGGTCTGCTTTAAAACCTGACAGCTTAGAGGTCTTTCTCTCCATGCCTCTGTGAAAAACATGAAACAGAACAAAAAATAAAAACAAAACAAAACTCAGTAAAGTGACACCTCCCCATGACAATATGATCATGAGTATTAGAAGGCTCTTAAAATGCTGACAAATGTCATCTTTCCATTTTGGACTGTCACCAATGATGGATGAATTCCTTTAAAAAGTGGTGGCATGAACCAGGAGAAAGGCATTGAGAGTTTAAAATTATAATTCTGAAGACTAATGACATGATAAAAAGTTCATATTTTATTACAAAGAGGAAAACAAGGCACAAAACTCTGATTGCAATGATAACCTCAATTCTTATCTTCTGTCTACCCATGCAAGCATCTGAAAGGAAATAAACCAAAACATTAGTAGTTGATATTTCTGGGTGATGACATCATGCTGTAACTTGTTTTCTTCTTCATATGCTTACGTACATGCAAGATTCTTAACTAAATTATAATACAATAATAAAATTTTATTACAAAAAATAGACAGGACACTTGGTTATGAGCCATGTTTTATCCTTAGCCCTTCCACTCATTGGCTGTGTAATCCAAGGCAGATTGCTACTTAACCATGCTGAGACTCAGGATCTCTATCTTCACAGGAGCCTCTACCTCACAGGCCTGTTGTGAGCATTAAATGAGATGAGGTAGAAGGCATCAATTTGAAAAAATATAAGGGTAATCTGCTTGGATTCTTAGCACCATTAATTACACCTTTCCTCGGGCACATAACATGTAAAAAATTAGAGATATGATTCCTTGGGCTGTTTCTGTACAGAAATCCTACCATAGTAGAAAAGAGCAGCATATGCACACAGTTACCCATTTCCTTCTATATATTTCATATACACATATTTACTTATGTTTCTGCCCCCTCTTTTAAAAGCCTTTCAGACAAATCCAGTCTGTATTTGGCAGTTTTCTCCATTCTTTGCAAGCATTCCACACTCACATAATCAATTCAGAATGTATTAGTGATAGAAGCCATTAGGGACTTCATTTTAAATCAAATAACTATTGTACCCTACTCTGACTACCCAACGGAGTCCTTTTTAAAGACCTCATTAGAGCTCTTGCCTTTTCTATCCATGTAGTTCCTCAATGTTCTTTGTCATTGGGGGAGTAGACATGGTTGAGAAAATAAAGCATTCATGGTCCTCCAGCAAAATGCAAGGAGCAGAAAGAAGAAGAAAATAGGAAATAAATCAAGTGCATGTACCCACCCCTCATCATGATACACACACTCACAAACATATCCACCCATCAAACAAAATTTAAATATCATTACTGAATGTTCATTTTCATTGTTTAACAAGCCATGAAGAATAAAATATCTGTACACAATAAGAAAAATTATTTGTGTATGTGTTTCTCCAGAAGCTCTTATGCTATATTTAAACACTTGCAGGCATTGTGATTTTCAGTTCTCATTTTTTTTTAATTAAAACTTTGATCTGTAAAATCTTCACTTTCATCAATTGAAGGATACAAAATTCTTTCCATTAGTCAAAATGGAATTATACCTGCTTGACAAATAGTGTTATTCGTTGAAAGACACTTCATTCATGCAACAGTTGATTGTATTAGAGCATTATAATGTAATACCATTTGTTTATCTCTGGTCCATGAGACAATAGTATAACAAAAACTTTACAGACATACTGAACTGTAAGCTGAAAAGCAAATATTAGTTTTAAGGTCAGTTTTAGAGAGAGAAAATGAGTCTGAATGTTTAGGCAGAAGAGCTGGCTAGAAATAGAGCTATAAACAGGCGAACAGTACATGACTTACCTCTGTCAAGAAACACAAAATAGTAGCAGCAAATCACAAAAAGAAGTGAAAAGGAAGAGGAGTAGTGACAAGTTTTACATAAACAAATAAAATATAGGCTGGAACAAAACCCAAATAAAATTTCTGAAGCCAAGAGAAGAAATCTGGAAAGCACATACAGACCTCTTGAGTGATTGCAGAAAGATGGACCGATAAGAGTTCATGAAGGAAATGGAAAGTCTAGGAATAGAGAATATAATCCACTGATATTTAGCAACTGGTCATCTTATTCCTGTGGGAAAAAATACTCATCTCACATTTTTTTACAGCAAATATCGTTCTTAAATCCCTTACCTGCAAAGCACATGCAAGTTTTCCAATGATATGATAGAATTTTAAGGATTCTATTAGTCCCATTTTTATTTTATAGACAGAAAAACAGAAGTCCAATGGATTCTGACTCTGATGCAGTAATTACTCCACTATAGCATGCTATAGTCCTCAGCAAACTAAAACTGAAATGCTTACATAATTTTAGAGCTTTTCTTATTGTACTTGAAACAGATAATGTCTAATACCTCCTACAAACTCATACAAAATAGAATGATTAAACCAAAATCTTACTTTCTCCTTTCCCATTTTAACAAACATGAGTAGGTCCAAATTTTGGGGGGATACAATCAAGTATAATTTTAATCCAGAAACTAGTAAGAGATTTCTTTGCAGAAATATGTCCAGTAAATATTGCTAAATGATTATTTGTATTTTAACATATAAAAGATTGATAGAAGTCTTGGCTTGAAGTGTATGGAGTTATCATCTTGATTATAACTCACAGACACTAATTGAAACTTACTTGCGGGGATCATGGTGGATGGGAGGCAGGACTAGATTGCAGCTCCGGACAGAGCAGCATGCAGAGGCTAGCATCGTGAATTTTAGCTCCAGATTTAATGCGAGAACAAACCAGCAATCCTGAGAGGACCAACAGACCCTCTGAAGGAAGGGGACTGCTCCTGCAGGACCCGGGAGACACCCCAAATACTGTGAGTACCTCAACTGTGGAAGTGGGAAAGGGAGACCCTCCTCTCCTGAACACACACCCCCACAGGAGAAGCTGAAGGTTTGTTTCCGGGAGAAGTTTCCAACTTTACCTGCAGCTGAGTCAAGTTAGAGAGCCAAGCCAAGTGAAATACAGGGGTAGAGGAAGCAGCAGAAAGGTCCTGAGAGCTCCCTGGGTCCCCCAAGCAACCCATTTTTGCCTGACACCACAGGGATCCATCGGGAGATTGGCCAGAGGAGCAGGAACGCCATAGGGAGAAGGAATTCTTTAGCTGGACTTTGTAACAATTTGAATGGGGTGAGAAGCCTCCTGGCCAGAACCCAGGGGAGGGTCCGAATCCGGCAAGCCAACTTCACAGGCAGGGTGAAGAACTAAAGCCCTTTTCTTTAGCAGCTGAGAGGAGGAAAGCCTTGGGCAAGTTTTCAAGTCTGTCTGGCCCTTCGTCTGGAAACAGACTTGGGGCTGTTGGGGCAGGCACAGTGGGGGTGAGACCCACCATTCAGTTTGTGTGGGAGCTGGGTAAGGCCTGTGACTGCCGGCTTTCCCCCACTTCCCTGACTATCTGCAAGACTCAGCAGAGGTAGCCATAATCCTCCTAGGTACATAACTACAGTGATTTGGGAGTCTCACCCCCATCCCCCACAGCAACCACAGCAAGACCCACCCAAGGAGTCTGAGCTCAGATACACTTAGTCCCAACCCCACCTGATGGTCCTTCTCTATCCACCCTGGTAGTGGAAGACAAAGGGCATTTAATCTTGGGAGTTCTAGGGCCCAGCCCACCACCGGTCCCTCTCCACACTACTACAGCTGATGCTTTCTGGAAAGCACCACCTCCTGGCAGGAGGTCAACCAGCACGAAAATAGAGCATTAAACCACCAAATCTAAGGGCCCTCACAGAGTCCACTGCGCCCTCCACTACCTGCACCGGAACAGGCACTGGTATCCATGAGTGAGAGACCCATAGACAGTTCACGTCACAGGACTCTGTGCAGACAATCCCCAGTACCAGCCTGGAGCTGGGGAGACTCACTGGGTGGCTAGAACCAGAAGAGAGACAACAATCACAGCAGTTCAGCTCACAGGAAGCCACATCCCCAGGAAAAAGGGGAGAGTACTACATCAAGGGAACACCTGTGGGACAAAAGAATCTGAGCAACAGCCTTCAGCCCTAGACCTTCCCTCTGACAGAGCCTACCCAAATGAGAAGGAATCAGAAAACCAATCCTGGTAATATGACAAAACAAGGCTCTTCAACACCGCCAAATAATCAAACTAGTTCACCAGCAATGGATCTAAGCCAAGAATACATACCTGATTTACCTGAAAAAGATTTCAGGAGGTTAGTTATTAAGCCAATCAGGGAAGGACCAAAGGCAAAGCCCAATGAAAAAAAATCCAAAAAATGACACAAGAAGTGAAGGGAGAACTATTCAAGGAAATACATAGCTTAAATTAAAAACAATAAAAAATTCAGGAAACTTTGGACACACTTTGAGAAATGTTAAATACTCCAGAAAGTCTCAGCAATAAAATTGAACAAGTAGAAGAAAGAAATTCAGAGCTCAAAAACAAGGTCTTAGAATTAACTCAATCCAACAAAGACAAAGAAAAAAAAGAATAAGAAAATATGAACAAGGACTCCAAGAAGTCTGAGATTATGATAAATGACCAAACCTAAGAATAATCAGTGTTCCTGAGGAAGAAGACAATTCTAAAAGCTTGGAAAACATACTCGGGGGAATAATCGAGGAAAACTTCCCTGGCCTTGCTAGAAATCTAGATATGCATATACAAGAAGCACAAAGAACACCTCAGAAATTCATCACAAAAACATCTTCACCTAGGCACAATGTCATTGGGTTATCCAAAGTTAAGATGAAGGAAAAAATCTTAAGAGCGGTGAGACAGAAGCACCAGATAACCTATAAAGGAAAATCAATCCAATTAACAGCAGATTTCTCAGCAGAAACCCTACAAGCTAGAAGGGATTGGGGCCCTATCTTCAGCCTCCTCAAACAAAGCATTTATCAGCCAAGAATTTTGTATCCAGTGAAAGTACACATTATATATGAAGGAAAGATACAGTCTTTTCCAGACAAACAAATACTGAGAGAATTCGCCATTACCAAGCCACCACTACAAAAACTGCTAAAAGGAGATCTAAATCTTGAAACAAATTCTGGAAACATATCAAAATAGCACCTCTTTAAAGCATAAATCACACAGGACTTACAAGTTAAAAACCGAAAAGAAAAAACTAAAACAAAGTACACAGGCAACAAGGAGCATGATGAATGCAATGGTACCTCACATTTCAATACTAACATTGAATGTAAATGGCCTAAATGCTCCTCTTAAAAGATACAGAAATGCAGAATGGATAAGAACTCACCAACCATCTGCTGCCTTCAGGAGACTCACCTAAGACATAAGGACTAACATAAACTTCAAGTAAAGGGGTTGAAAAAGGCATTTCATGCAAATGGACACCAAAAGCAAGCAAGGGGTAGCTATTCCTATATCAGACAAAAGATACTTTAAAGCAATGGCAGTTAAAAGAGACAAAGAGGGACATTATATAATGGTAAAAGGCCTTGTCCAACAAGAAAATAACACAATTCTAAACATATATGCACCTAACACTGGAAGTCCCAAATTTATAAAACAATTTCTAATAGACCTAAGAAATGAGACAGACAGCAACACAATAATAGTGGGGAACTTCAATATTCCACTGACAGCACTAGACAGGTCATCAAGACAGAAAATCAACAAAGAAAAAATGGACTTAAGCTATACCTTGGAACAAATGGACTTAACAGACACATGTAGAACACTTCATCCAACAACTGCAGAATACGCATTCTATTCAACAGTGCATGGAAGTTTCTCCAAGATTGACCATGTGATAGGCGATAAAACGAGCCTCAATACATTTAAGAAAATTGAAATTATATCAAGCACTCTCTCAGACCAGTGGAATAAAACTGGAAATCAACTCCAAAAAGAACCTTCAAATACATGCAAATACATGGAAATTAAATAACCTGCTCCTGAATGAGCATGGGGTCAAAAATGAAATCAAAATGGAAATTAACAAATTCTTTGAACTGAATGACAATAATGACACAACCTATCAAAACTTCTGGGATACAGCAAAGGCAGTGCCAAGAGGAAAGTTCATAGCCCTAAACACCTACATCAAAAAGTCTGAAAGAGCACAAACAGACAATCTAAGGTCACACGTTGAGGAACTGGAGAAACAAGAACAAAACAAACCGAAACCCAGCAGAAGAAAGAAAATAGCCAAGATCAGAGCAGAACTAAATGAAATTGAAACAAACAAACAAAAAATACAAAAGATAATTATGAAACAAACAGTTGGTTCTTTGAAAAGATAAATAAACTTGATAGACCATTAGCAAGATTAACCAAGAAAAGAAGAAAGAAAATTCAAATAACCTCACTAAGAAGTGAAACAGAAGATATTACAACTGACACCACTGAATTACAGGAGATCATTCAAGGCTACTATGAACACTTTCACACACATAAACTAGAAAACCTAGAAGAGATGGATAAATTCCTGGAACAATACAACCCTCCTAGCTTAAATCAGGAAGTGTTAGATACTCTGAGCAGACCAATAAAAAGCAGTGAGATTGAAATGGTAATTTTAAAATTACCAACGACAAAAAAAGTCCAGGACAAGATGGATGCACAGCAGAATTCTACCAGACATTCAAAGAAGAATTGGTACCAATCCTTTTGACACTATTCCACAAGATAGAGAAAGAAAGAACCCTCCCTAATTCATTCTATGAAGCCAGCAGTACCCTAATACTAAAACCAGGAAAGGACACAACCAAAAAGAAAACTACAGACCGATATCCTTGATGAATATAGATGCCAAAATACTTAACAAAGTACTAGCTAACCGAATCCAACAGCATATCAAAAAGATAATCCATCATGATCAAGTGGGTTGCATACCACGGATGCAGGGATGGTTTAACATATGCAAATCAATTAATGTGACAAACCACATAAACAGAATTAAAAACAAAAATTACATGATCATCTCAATAGATGCAGAAAAAGCATTCAGCAAAATTCAGCATCCCTTTATGATTAAAACTCTCAGCAAAATCGGCATACAAGGAACATATCTTAATGTAATAAAAGCCATCTATGACAAACCCACAGCCAGCATAATACTGAATGGGGAAAAGTTGAAAGCATTCACTCTGAGAACTGGAACAAGACAAGGATGCCCACTCTCACCACTCCTCTTCAACATAGTACTGGAAGCCCTAGCAAGAGCAATCAGACGAGAGAAAGAAACAGAGTGCATCCAAATCAGTAAAGGGAAAGTCAAACTGTCAACTGTTTGCTGATGATATGATCATTTACTTTGAAAACCCTAAGGACTCCTCCAGAAAGCTCCTCGAGCTGATAAAAGAATTCAGCAAAGTTTCCAGATGCAAGTTTAATGTACACAAATCAGTAGCTCTTCTTATACACCACAGCGACCAAGCAAAGAATCAAATAAAAAACTCAACCCTTTTACAATAGCTGCAAAAATAAAATAAAATACTGAGGAATATACGTAACAAAGGAGAAAAAACATCCACAAGGAAAACTACAAAACACTGCTGAAAGAAATCATAGATGACACAAACAAATGAAAACACATCCCATGCTTATGGATGGGTAGAATCAATATTGTGAAAATGAGCATACTGCTAAAAGCAATCTACAAATTCAATACAATCTCCATTAAAATACCACCATCATTTTTCGCAGAATTAGAAAAAAAAAAATACTAAAATTCCTATGGAACCAAAAAAGAGCCTGCACAGCCAAAGCAAGACTAAGCAAACAGAACAAATCTGGAGGCATCACACTACCTGATTTCAAGCTATATTATAAGGCCATAGTCACCAAAACAGTGTGGTACTGGTATAAAAATAGGCACAGAGACCAATGGAACAAAATAGAGAACCTAGAAATTAACCCAAATACTTACACCAAACTGATCTTCTACAGAGCAAACAAAATCATAAAGTGGGGAAAGGACACCCTTTTCAACAAATGGTGCTGGGATAATTAGCTAGCCATATGTAGGATAATGAAACTGGAGCCTCATCTGTCACGTTATATAAAAATCAACTCAAGATGGATTAAGAACTTAAATCTAAGACTTGAAACTATAAAAATTCTAGAAGATAACATTGGAAAAACCCTTCTAGACATTGGCTTAGGCAAAGATTTCGTGACCAAGAACCCAAAGGAAATGCAACAAAAACAAAGATAAATAGCTGGGACCTAATTAAACTAGAGAGTTTTTGCATGGCAAAAGGGACAGTCAGCAGAGTAAACAGACAATCTACAGAGTGGGAGAAAATCTTCACAATCTATACATCTAACAAAGGACTAATATCCAGAATCTACAACAAACTCAAACAAATCAGCAAGAAAAAAAAAAATCCCATCAAAAAGTGGGCTAAGGACATGAATAGACAATTCTCAAAAGAAGATACACAAATGATCAACAAACATATGAAAAAATGCTCAACATCACTAGTGATCAGTGAAATGCAAATCAAAAGCACAATGCTTTTCACGCCTGCAAGAATGGCCATGATCAAAAAATCAAACAACAGTAGATGCTGGTATGGTTGCGGTAACCAGGGAACACTTCTACACTGCTGGTGGGAATGTAAACTAGTACAACCACTATGGAAAACAGTGTGGAGATTCCTTAAAGAACTAAAAGTAGAACTACCATTTGATCCAGCAATCCCACTACTGGGTATCTACCCAGAGGAAAACAGGTCATTATTGGAAAAAGATACTCACACACCTATGTTTACAGCAGCACAATTTACAACTGCAAAATCATGGAACCAACCCAAATGCCCACAATCAATGAGTAGATAAATAAACTGTGGTGTATATATATACAATTGAATACTATGCAGCCATAAAAAGGAATGAATTAACAGTATTTGCAGTGACCTGGATGAGACTGGAGACTATTATTCTAAGTGAAGTAACTCAGGAATGGAAAACCAAATATTGTATGCCCTCACTGATATGTGGGAGATAAACTATGAAGACGCAAAGGCATAAGAATGATACAATGGACTTTGGGGACTTAGGGGGAAGAGTGGGAGAGAGGCGAGGGATAAAAGACTACAAATAGGGTGCAGTGTATACAGCTCGGGTAATGGGTGCACCAAAATCTCACAAATCACCACTAAAGAACTTACTCATGCCACCAAATACCATCTGTACCCCAATAACTTAAATAAAAATAAAATAAAATGAATATTTATGTACTCCAAAAAGACAAAAATTTATTTGTACTATTCACTTACATTTACTATAAGGAAATCTCAATGAATTGCATTCATTTGTTTACATAAGCAAGATTGTATATTTAGAAAACCCCATCATCTCAGCCCAAAAGCTCCTTAAGCTGATAAGCAACTTCAGCAAAGTCTCAGGATACAAAATTAATGTGCAAAAATCACAAGCATTCTTATACACCAGTAACAGACAAACAGAGAGCCAAATCATGAATGAACTCCCATTCACAATAGCTTCAAAGAAAATAAAATACCTGGGAATCCAACTTACAAGGGACGTAAAGGACCTCTTCAAGGAGAACTACAAACCACTGCTCAGTGAAATAAAAGAGGACACAAACAAATGGAAGAACATACCATGCTCATGGATAAGAAGAATCAATATTGTGAAAATGACCATACTGCCTAAGGTAATTTATAGATTCAATGTCATCCCCATCAAGCTACCAATGAGTTTCTTCACAGAATTGGAAAAAACTGCTTTAAAGTTCATATGGAACCCAAAAAGACCCTGCATTGCCAAGACAATCCTAAGCCAAAAGAACAAAGCTGGAGGCATCACGCTACCTGACTTCAAACTATACTACAAGGCTACAGTAACCAAAACAGCATGGTACTGGTATTAAAACAGAGATATAGACCAATGGAACAGAACAGAGCTCTCAGAAATAATACCACACATCTACAGCCATCTGATCTTTGACAAACCTGAGAGAAACAAGAAATGGGGAAAGGATTCCCTATTTAATAAATGGTGCTGGGAAAATTGGCTAGCCATAAGTAGAAAGCTGAAACTGGATCCTTTCCTTACTCCTTATACGAAAATTAATTCAAGATGGATTAGAGACTTAAATGTTAGACCTAAAACCATAAAAACCCTAGAAGAAAACCTAGGTAATACCATTCAGGACATAGACATGGGCAAGGACTTCATGTCTAAAACACCAAAAGCAATGGCAACAAAAGCCAAAATTGACAAATGGGATCTAATTAAACTAAAGAGCTTCTGCACAGCAAAAGAAACTACCACCAGAATGAACGGGCAACCTACAGAATGGGAGAAAATTTTTGCAATCTACTCATCTGACAAAGGGCTAATATCCACAATCTATAAAGAACTCAGTCAAATTTACAAGAAAAAAACAAACAACCCCATCAAAAAGTGGGCAAAGGATATGAACAGACACTTCTCAAAAGAAGACATTCATACAGCCAACAGACACATGAAAAAATGCTCATCATCACTGGCCATCAGAGAAATGCAAATCAAAACCACAGTGAGATACCATCTCACACCAGTTAGAATGGCAATCATTAAAAAATCAGGAAACAACAGGTGCTGGAGAGGATGTGGAGAAATAGGAACACTTTTACACTGTTGGTGGGACTGTAAACTAGTTCAACCATTGTGGAAAACAGTGTGGCGATTCCTCAAGGATCTAGAACTAGAAATACCATTTGACCCAGCCATCCCACTACTGGGAATATACCCAAAGGATTATAAGTTATGCTGCTATAAAGACACATGCACACGTATATTTATTGCGGCACTATTCACAATAGCAAAGACTTGGAATCAACCCAAATGTCCATCAGTGACAGACTGGATTAAGAAAATGTGGCACATATACACCATGGAATACTATGCAGCCATAAAAAAGGATGAGTTTGTGTCCTTTGTAGGGACATGGATGCAGCCGGAAACCATCATTCTCAGCAAACTATCGCAAGAACAGAAAACCAGACACCACACGTTTTCACTCATAGGTGGGAACTGGACAATGAGATCACTTGGACACAGGAAGGGGAGCATCACACACCGGGTCCTATTGTGGGGAGGCGGGAGGGGGGAGGGATAGCATTAGGAGATATACCGAATGTAAATGACGAGTTAATGGTTGCAGCACACCAACATGGCACATGTATACATATGTAACAAACCTGCACATTGTGCAAATGTTTGAATTTAAAGTATTAAAAAAAAAAAAAAAAAGAGCAACCAGTAGCCTTTGAGGCTGCTTTGTCTATGGAGTAGCCACTCTTTTGTTCCTCTACTTTCTTAAGAAACTCATTTTCACTTAAAAAAAAAAAAAAAAAAAAAAGATGGAGGTACTAGAACAACAAATTTTAATATTCTCACATATTTGACCTGTTTAAAATTGATAAACTATATGGTAGAACCACATTCTAGCCCAAGTGTTCCAACATAGTCTTCATGTGCCTTAATGAAATGCAAAACAAAACAAAACAAAAATTGCACATTGTTTAAATTCCTAAAAGCTAAACATGGGATTGAAAGAAAGAGGTAACTAAAGGTGGATATATGCATAAATATACACAGACGCTCAAAGAGAACTGTGCATCAGAGAATCTGAGATAATATTTGTTTGCCCATTCTTGGATGAAAGATTATTTTCCTGGGTCTTTGGTCTTTCCAGCATCAAAGGTAACATGCCATCTCTTGCTTTAATGCCTGAGATACACGTAATTCCCAAGCAAGCCACTTGTGCATATCTGTCAAACCTCTGCAAAACTAGGGGTCTATTCTTATATGAATCGATGCCTAATAAGTCTGGGTGACCTAATTTATAGCTATAGGCACACAACGACATTTTCTTCAAGGTGAAGTTCTAGTGTTTTCACTTGCTTGCTGGGTGACTTTGGAGAGAATAACAGTCTCCTTCTCTGGATCTAAATTTATGCATCTGTCAAACATGCTAGATGATCTTTCAGTGTTCTTCCAGTTCTCACACCTGTGTCTCCATACCTACTCAAACCAGTTGAAGGTACACAAAAAAATACAAATGCACAAAACTTATGAAAAAACATGTTTATAAAGAACCATATGGTAGACACTGGGTTTCACTGCCTCTATTATTTGGTAGAAGTGGTGAGGAAGGGGATTCTTATTCATAAATATTGAGGTAGACTTTTCAAGATTCCTAAAATATTTTTAGTCAACATCTTCAAAATTGTGACACTGGTTAGCTTAAGACAAACAAGAGAATGATCCATCTTCAGTAGACACCATATATGTCATTTCCTGATTCAACAAAGAAAGATAATGTAGTAGTCAGTGTGGCGAATTGAATAAAGCATATAGTGGAATACTTGGGATAGTATCCTGGCTCCATGCTTTACTGTGTGGCTTTGGGAAAGTGGCTGTTCTCTCTGCAACACAGTAGGGATACAACACTAGCTTTATAGTATTGTTCATAGTATTGTTGGGAGGTACACATGAGATAATGTGCATAAAGGTCTAACAGAGTGCCAAGCACATAATATATGCCTAGTAACTATTCCTTTCCTCTTCCATTTTCAATGGCTGGTCTCTCACTACTACATTCATAGTCCTCGCCTGCTACTGCGTCCAAACTCCTGAGCTGAAATCATACAAGAGCTCAAGTACAGTAGCCAAACAAGTGCCTATTACAAGAAAGGAATCCATAGACAACAACTAGAAGCAAATAAAGTGCAGAGCAAGCACTTCGCCACCCTCCCTGTGTGAGTATAATGTGGCCTGGAAGGTCACCACTGGGCAGACAGAGGACTGCAGCACATGTTCTGTCCCCAGGCTTCTGGTCCCTCACAACTATGTTTATATAAGGTGATGCCATGCAAGGATATTTAATAGTCTTGCTGTGAATGGCACTATTGTAGGAACCAAGGCCACTGGATGGAAATAGATAGGTAGGCTTTGGTCTCCTTCTGTCAGATTATAGACCATACACCGCATAACTGCCTAGTTTTGTCTTTCCAAACAAACTAGCATTTGCTCAGGCCCATGGTCAAATTAAGACATTTTCCTGTGCTTGTTGGGACTTTCTGAAAGCCACAATTTCCAAGCATTAATTATATCCACTGGTGGGTTGTGCATCTATTGATATGTTAACTCAGTGGCAGCACTATGAAGGAAAAAAAGTAAAATGTACAAACACAAAAACACAAATTGTGGAGTTTCAGAAAGTATGGCTTTTGTTTTGATAAAATATGTATTTTTTTGCTCATCAGTAATACTTTAATTTTTTATTTTTCATAAAAATTACTTTATTGTCTCCTTTGTGTCAGGTGTCTTATCATAGACCAGCCTATAGAGTTCCAAATTCCAGAACACTAACAGTTTCTTAGATAGAAAAAGGGTTCATTCCAATAAGGAGATGAATGAATGAAAGGATGAATGAATGAAGGAATGCACAAAAGAAGGAAAAGTATACTAAATTTAAAGGGACACAATGTTTGGGGGCAGAAAAATCCTACAGTTCTTAGTACCTAAGATGACAGTACTGGAGATGTGGGTGTTGTGTCACAAATATTTTAATAACAAATGAATGACAATTTCACTCATCCATAATTAAATGTTCTTAACACATAACGTCAAGCAGGCAGACAATGTTGCATGAGTAGTCAAAATAAATAATTTTTATTACTTCATTCTCAGCAGCTCACTTACAAGGGTAAAACAGTGAACCCTACCTCCAGACAAAAATCTTGCAGGTAAAATAATATTTATTATAATTATTTTAGGTTGAACACAGTTATTGATGGGAAGTTAATTGTATCTCTAAATCAGAGTCAGTAATAACCTCTTGACCAAAGATCACATCATTTTGAAGCTGGTGCTATTTATATACAAGGAAAAGGAAGCCACAAACATGTCATTCAGTGTTGTTTGAATAAGAGAGTGGGCTGCTGAGTTATTGAATTATTTCCGCCTCTAGTGACAGGTAGTTAACCTGGACAATTATGGGCCTTTTGCTCATAAAGCATGCCACATCCCATATAGAAACTTCCAAATAAGCAATCCTTTATATTTTTCAAAGAATTAGTACATGGATCACCTCTTTTCGCCCTCTAAGCAATGATGAAAGGCTGGTGAAGCAGGTACTAGGTACTCCCATTCTATATATAAGAAGCTAAACAAGATCAGAATACTGAAGTGACTTACCCCATAATCGCAGTAGTTTTTAAAATGGCAGAATTTTCCCTTGAACCATGAGCCTTTTGACTCTGTGTCCAGTGATTTTTAAACTCTTCCTTCTAAAATTGAAGAGTTTTCTACCTTGTTCAAAAGTAAGTGCTTTGTCCCAAATGCTTCCTTTCTTCTGTTATTTCTGAAAAGGTAGGGGTTGGACTCTGAAGGAAAACGCAATTTCCCAGATGCTTGGGGATGGAGTATAAAAAGTGAACCTGTAGTCAGATATCAAGTCAGGGCCAGCCCCACACACTCACAGAGAAAATCTTCCCATTCCTATGAGAGCAACTTATTTAGATAAATCAAACGTTGCCACTTCAGTTTAGGTCCTTTGGGACTGGTCCTTTGCCAAGACCAGCTGGGAAAAGATACATACAACCTGGCTTGCTACTGCTGAGCCCTGAGGTGTGCACACGTGCAGCAGAACTCGTCTCTATAAATTGGTCTAAGACACTTGGCTAGGCATAGATAGAAATGAATTCTTTGGGATCCTTTTGCGGGTAGAGCAGCATCAGGGAGATTTAGGTCACTCAAGGAACTGGATGCCATACCTTGAAATGGTCTCACTGAAATGACTTGTCAGAAAGAGCTGATCTGAGACAGAGGCCTTTAGAGTTTTGCCCAGATTTATGTACACAATCTTCCTGGCTGCCAAACACCTCATCCTGGAATAAAATGCTTCAACATCTAGGCTGTTAGTAGCTGAAATGGAGCTTCTGTCTTCCACAGTTTGGCTTCCTGAGACAACACCACTATCAGAAAACTGCACTGGCAATGGGGAGCTCAATTCTCACTTGCCTGAATTTCCTGGTGAACTAGTTTTAAGCCCCAGGAATGGTTTCACTTGTTTGCTTGTTAGTAGTAGAACTGACATGCAAGATTGGCTTTGGGTGTTTTGTTTTTTAAGTACTGCTAATACTGGCCAACCAACCCCAGATGTTCTGGAAAACATAGTTCAGATCATGTCAACACATGTGCATCTCATGAATGTGCAGTTTTGTCTTGTTTTGTGGAGTAGAGGTTGGGGGAGGAGTAGGCTGACTTCCTGAAAGAAAATGTCATTTAAATCTTCCCCTAATTTTCTTAACACTCTACAATAGCCTGAGGTCAGTCAACAAAGGCATTTTTTTTCTTAAAGTTTTCACCATGATTTAGAAAAATAACAAAACTTATTTCTGTCACTGGTCCTTAGGTCATCAAGAAAGGACACTGCTAAACTCTGAAACACCTCTGGACTTCAACTATTACCTGCAGACAGATACGCAAATTCATCGTCTAGGAAATCTTTGGTGTTTGGAACAGCTTTGGAGCTGGTGGAAAGCAGCCTCCAATCTGCTGCAAAAATCCTAGAAAGGTTCTTAAGACAACTTTGGATATTACATTTATGTTATAAAATAAAATCTTTGAATTAAATCAGAGAGGATTTGCAAATGAAAGAGAGGTCATCAGGGATTATTGCTTGACCAAATGGAGTCACCCTTTTATCACTTCAAATGTTTTAGTATTTGGGCTTGTTGACTTTTCAGAAGATCTTGAAGCACATTAGTATTAGTATTAGAAATCTTATTAATGATTATTGCATGCCACGGATATGCTACCACTCACACAAATGCGTAGAACATTCCTATGAGGCAATTACCATTGGTAGCAAGAATTAGTATCACTATTTTATAGCTGGTGAAAATGAAACCTAGAGATACTAAGCAATTTGTCCAAACTATACAATGGCTGTGACATAGGCATAGCAAAGTGGAAAGTTGAGACAATTATCTGGCCAAGTCAAGCCAATAAAAACAAGTAATTGAGAGTAAAGTGCCTCCTTCCAAACCCCCTGAATTAGCCAGATCACTCTCTGCATTGATTAAATTCACTGGCTAATTGTTTTAATGCCCCTGCAAGCCCTTGTCATCCTTTCCCTGAACTATTGTTATAGCTCCTAACTAGTCTGTTTCCCTGTCTCTAGTCTTATGACTATCCAATTAATTTTCTACTCTCCACCAGAATGAAAGCCTGAGTATGCCAGTTCCCTTCTCACAAGCCTAGACTCAACAGAGAGCAAATCCATTCTCCCTCTCACAAATGTACACAGAAAAGAAAATAACCTTTGTAGTGTCACATTGAGACTTTCTATCATCTGCTCCATCCAGCCTCATCTCCTTTGATATTCTCCCGTCTAGACCATGCCCTTTTATTCTTTGGTGTCTTTGTTATTATTCTTTCAATGAATGAAAAATGTCCTTTCTCTACATTCCACTAATCGTTGCCATTTTCATCCTTGAAGATCTAGCTCAAATGCGACCTCTATTACCACGCTCTTCCTTGGTCCCTTGAGTCAGAGTGTACACCAGGCTTTGTGTAAGTCCAAGATATCCCTTAAGCCTCTATTTCACATGTGCATAACTCTGTCTTGTTTACATTTATGTTCTTGTCTCTCTTCTGATTCACCCCATGAAGCTGTAAATTCCTGGCAGGCAAAGACAATGTTTAATTCATCTTAGTGTTTCATACATATATCAGTGGTTAGTGTGGAGCCCAGAACACAGGAAATACACAACTATGTGTGTAGACACAGGCAAAGATGCAGAGTGAAACACAAGCCCAAGTATACCCAGAATAACTGCAACCTTCCCAAGTCATTCAATCCTACTCCCTTCTAAAAGCTTAAAATTTCTCGATGAATAATGGTATGCATTTCTTTTATTTATTTATTTATTTATTTATTTATTTATTTATTTATTATTATTATACTTTAAGTTGTAGGGTACATGTGCATAACGTGCAGGTTTGTTACATATGTATACTTGTGCCATGTTGGTCTGCTGCACCCATCAACTCGTCATTTACATCAGGTATAACTCCCAATGCAATCCCTCCCCCCTCCCCCCTCCCCATGATAGGCCCCGGTGTGTGATGTTCCCCTTCCTGCGTCCTTTGTAGGGACATGGATGCAGCTGGAAACCATCATTCTTAGCAAACTATCACAAGAACAGAAAACCAAACACCGCATGTTCTCACTCATAGGTGGGAACTGAACAATGAGATCACTTGGACTCAGGAAGGGGAATGGTATGCATTTCTTTTGTCAGTCTTCATTCCCAAGCAGGGGGAACCTGTTAGTTATATAGTGAACTTTATAATATGTGCGCATTTTCAAATAACTGATTTACTCACCTAGTGGATATTTTTTGGCATTTATCAGATTTCCAGACCTGCATGTAACTAGGCCTAGAGGTACATTGGAATAAGGTGCTCGCAAGTTACTGTCAAAAAGCATTTCACGACCGGATCTGCATTTGCAAGTACACTACTGAAATATGCTTTAACATGACTGCAGCATTTTTAAACAGCTGGCATATTCATCTGAAAAAATAATTAGTTTTCAATAAAAGTTTCTTTTTATTACTCAGGAAAAGTCCTCTGGTGACTTTTAAGGATCTGCCAAGTGAAATTTCAAAATGAAAATAGAGTATCCTTGCTGGCCAGTAGCCAAGTAGAATGAAAGACAAACACACTAATTTGTGCCAAGTCCAAAACATGCTGCACCAAGGCAAAGTGGGTAAGTAGCCACCTGGGTTTAATGTTACATAAACCCACCCATCGTCTGCTTCAGCTCTACAGAAAACTGTCCACTTGGGGCCTATGGCCTGTGGATTGTACCAGTTTTATCCCCTCTCTTCTTGCTGGCAGGAAATGAAAATGAGTTCAGTAGGCAGCAGAGATTTCTTTAACAAGAAGCCAGTCCCAGGGAAGGCTAAGGCTAAAGATTTGCTGTTAAATAGCTTAGAACAACGGAAAATGGACAGTAAACCCGATGAGGCTGTGGCAGCAGCTCTGTTTGGAGTAAGAATTGCATGTCACGCCCAAGCTCAGCTAGTTATGTACAGTCAAATGATTAACTAGTTAGTGTCTCGGAATAGTGTTTGTCAAGTTGAGATTTGTGTCTTGCAACTTTTTCCCTGTTCCAATGGCTCTTCAAAAGCACTCATGTATTAGTACCAAAGACATCAACATCATCAATTACCGAAAACATGCAAAATACAATATCTTTTTATAGGAACTCTGTTGATCTTGAATCAAAGAAGTGAGGAACATCTGCAACAAAAACACCAGCCTTGAGACACTATAAGGCTATAAAGAACACTAGCAAATTGTCAGCTAGGCTTCCTCTAGTGCTGTATGCTGTTTCCATGCTGAAGCAAGGTGAGAGGCTGAAGGCTTAAAAGTTAGTCTTGTGGTATTAATAGTAGCGCAAAAAGTAGAGTTGGGAGTCAGAATATCTATGTTTAATTCCATACATTACTACTTGTTTATTTAGAGTGATTTTCAATGTGTTCCAAACTCATCTTTTTTTTTTTTTACTTTTGAAGTGGCAATAAGAATGCCAACCTCAGAGGACAATTGTGAGAGTCTATGGGACAGTGTTTTGCAAACTGTAAAGCGCTGTATCATCATTGACTTCCTTTCACCCTCTCCATTTATCTTTATTTCCAAAAGTTCTAATGTATAAGCCAATTTCCCATTTAAGAGACTGCAATTTACTATTCATATTAATTTGGAGCAGAAACTATTAATTCTGCAAAGTGATATGGTGGAAATACAACACGCACAACTGTGACATGCTTCCCAGATGCTGAGGGTCGTTTTGTAAGGCTATTTGTCTGCTGGTATAATTCTATTGTTAAATGTTTCCTAAAATTTGCTAAACATTTGTGTTTGAAGTTGAGATCAAAATAGTTCAATTCCTATAGGACATATTTAATAAAATGAAAAAAAACATTTTTGATCATCTTAATTTAGAAGCTATTAGCAGTTAGGCTATTCCAGTCAGGTAATTCCAAAATGGAAAAAGCAGATTTCCATTTTATTATGCTTAAATAAAATGATTATAGGTCATATTAATTTGAAATAAGTAAATAAACATTTAAATCTAACTATAAAGCATTACTTCTGCCTTTCAGAAAGCACAAGAAAAAGGATGCCTGCCACATCTTTTTTGGATGGGAGGCCACACTGGGGGCTCTGTTAATCTGTACTGCCTAAGATGCCCTAACAATTGTAAGTTGTGTGTCTGCATGGGGACCATGTGTGACCTGGGGGATTGTGTTTCTTGTGTGTGCCCTGGCTATCTGGATACCACTTCAGGCTTGCAAGGTTTTTGGGTCAACTGCCAACACACTGTCAGAGCTGTGCTACACCTAAATCAATACCCCAGGCTAGATCAAAATGGTTCACACAAAAACTTAAGAAGGAAGCCACCTGGCTTTTTAACACAGACCTTTATGATTGGTGGGATTTGTTTTAACTGGCTAAATCCATGACCCCTAAAAGACATGATTGAGATCAATACTGCAGGTCAGTCTCACTCTGCCAAATGGGGTCATACTGTTAGTGATTTTGCTATGAAGATGCTTTGGCCAAGGGACAAAAGGATGGTATGTGCAGAACAGAGTTTAACGTAGCAGGCCTGAGACTGCTTTCCTTAGAAAGGCTTGTGTATAAGGTTGGTTTTTGGCTGAAGTCTGGGCACTTGACTGGTAAACAGTTCTCTATACTGATAAGAAATTTCCCCTCAGTGATAAGACTGTTTTGCCCACTTGGGGCCCTAAATTGGTTTTCCCTCTGGGAATATGAAATTTTGGTGGTTGCTAGGCAGAGTGGGCCTGTGTGACCAGACCCCAGTAAAAACTTTGGACGCTAAGTCTCAAATGGGTTTTCCTAGGAAGAAACATTGCATGTATGCTGCTGCATTTTTGTTGCTATGGTGAGAGCTTGCTGTGTGGCCCCTCATGGCAGGGATGGAGCATAGGAAACCTGCATATGGACTCCTCAAGACTCTTCTTGATGTGTCTTTTCCTTTATTGATCTTGCTGTAATATTTATTCTTGTTGTGTCTCTCAGTCTTGAGTTTGACTGCATGTTAAGTTCCATGAGTCCTTCTAGCAAGTCAATGAATACTGGGTGGTCTTGCAAAACCCCTAAACAATCGCCACATGGAAATTACTGAGTAAAACTGGCCTATAGCCCTTCAACACTCTATTTTTCTTAAAATATAAAGTTCTTTTAAAACTAAAAAATCATTCTCATTTATTGCTAGTTCTTCGAGAAACTCTTGGCCACCTTGAAAAGCCAGGAATGCAAACTAACGTGGCCAAGACATACTATCCACAATAATTTAAAGTATTACAAGTAAAATAATTTTGAGTCACTTAAGTTTTTATAATCAATTGTCTTTTGGAGAAGAAATCAATTAGAGATCACAGATGTCTCAACAAAGAAAGAAATGTCGAAGTGCAGTCATTGATGATTTGTGTTGAGTAAGAAAATAGGAAAAGGGAGAAATGCACTGAAAGTTTATCAAAGATGGACATTATGTCAGAGAAGTGAAAGTGTTCTAGAGGCACTAGCCATATCTTAGTGAGCTAAGTTCTCTTAGGACCCAAACTCTAATCTCTGTTTGCCCACAAAGTTGGAGGAAGTGCCTTTTAAGACACTGTGTTAAGTCTTTGAGGTTTTCTCAGAGGGCACTGAAGCCTGTTTGTGCTACATGTTTTATTAAAGGAGGAAATGGTCTTTTATTAGAGTACCCGATCTTCCAGACCAAATCCTGATAAGAGAATCCCAGAACCTGCTCCACCTCCTAGGAAACCACACTGGATGGAGGACAACATCCAGGTTAACAGAGCTCAGTTGATGTGGAGCAGAAGATCAGGCTATGCAGGAGTGACTGCTCACAGGGCCCCTGTGGGGGTAGGGCTTTTGGGACTGACTTTTCCATTCCTCAAACTGCCTCCGAAGGGTTCTCCGGGGACTGATGGAATTATTGATGATATGGCTAGAGTGGCTTCCTTTAGGTGTGCTGTAAGAGTCAAATGCAACCCTAAGGCTTGACAACTAGACTAGGCTGATGTCTCTTCTTGACTCAAACTGGGTACCAGCTGACCCTATGTCCTTGCCTGCTTCACAAAAAACTACCTGTGTGCCTAGTATTATCTATCCATTATCTAGGACCAGAATCATAACATTTAGTGGTGACCTACTGGAAGCAAACCATAACATTTAGTGGTGACCTACTGGAAGCAAAACTTGGCTAACAGTAATAATAGTAAAAATCTGAATGATGTGTTAATTACTAACTCTGCTGTTGCTGCTGTCCTTCCTATTGTTATTCCACTACTACTAAAGAGCTTAGTGTTAGCACCTTTATGGTCATTCCAACATAAATTGAACACCTCACTCTAACTATATGTCATGAAAGCAATAGTATTCTTTTTGCTTCTTGGTTGCACTCCCTTGGAAGATTTGGAGAATTGTGTTCAAATCTAGGTGGTATCACTCAGTAATTCTGTGGCCTTCGGCAAGCCATTCAACCTCTCCGTTACTCAGTGCCTTCATTTGTAAAATGGGATAGTAATAGCTCTCAGGCAATTTTGTTAAAAAGATTAAGGGTAGGGTGGAGCAAGATGGCCAAATAGGAACAGCTCCAGTCTCCAACTCCCAGCACGAGAGACACAGAAGACAGATGATTTCTGCATTTTCAACTGAGGTACTGGGTTTATCTCACTAGGGAGTGCCTGACAATCAGTGCTGGTCAGCTGCTGCAGCCAACCAGCCAGAGCTGAAGCAGGGCGAGGCATCACCTCACCTGGGAAGCTCAAGGGAGAAGGGAATCCCTTTTCCTAGCCAGGGGAACTGAGACACACAACACCTGGAAAATCGGGTAACTCCCACCCCAATACTGCGTTTTAAGCAAACAGGCACACCAGGAGATTATATCCCACACCTGGCCGGGAGGGTCCCACGCCCACGGAGCCTCCCTCATTGCTAGCACAGCAGTCTGTGATCTCCCGGCAAGGCAGCAGCGAGGCTGGGGGAGGGGCGCCCACCATTGCTGAGGCTTAAGTAGGTAAACAAAGCTGCTGGGAAGCTCGAACTGGGTGGAGCTCACAGCAGCTCAAGGAGTCCTGCCTGTCTCTGTACACTCCACCTCTAGGGACAGGGCACAGCTAAACAACAACAACAACAACAACAAAAAGCAGCTGAAACCTCTGCAAACGCAAATGACTCTGTCTGACAGCTTTGAAGAGAGCAGTGGATCTCCCAACACGGAGGTTGAGATCTGAGAATGGACAGACTGCCTGCTCAAGTGGGTCCCTGACCCCTGAGTAGCCTAACTGGGAGACATCCTCCACTAGGGGCAGTCTGACACCCCACACCTCACACGGTGGAGTACACCCCTGAGAGGAAGCTTCCAAAGCAAGAATCAGACAGGTAAACTCGCTGTTCAGCAATATTCTATCTTCTGCAGCCTCTGCTGCTGATACCCAGGCAAACAGGGTCTGGAGTGGACCTCAATCAACCTCCAACAGACCTACAGCTGAGGGTCCTGACTATTAGAAGGAAAACTAACAAACAGGAAGGACACCCACACCAAAACCCCATCAGTACGTCACCATCATCAAAGACCAGAGGCAGATAAAACCACAAAGATGGGGAAAAAGCAGGGCAGAAAAGCTGGAAATTCAAAAAATAAGAGCGCATCGCCCCCTGCAAAGGAACGCAGCTCATCTCCAGCAACGGATCAAAGCTGGACGGGGAATGACTTTGACGAGATGAGAGAAGAAGGCTCCAGTCCATCAAACTTCTCAGAGCTAAAGGAGGAATTACGTACCCAGCGCAAAGAAACTAAAAATCTTGAAAAAAGAGTGGAAGAATTGATAACTAGAATAATTAATGCAGAGAAGGCCATAAACAAATGGACAGAGATGAAAACCATGACACAAGAAATACATGACAAATGCACAAGCTTCAGTAACCGACTCGATCAACTGGAAGAAAGAGTATCAGTGATTGAGGATCAAATGAATGAAATGAAGCGAGAAGAGAAACCTAAAGAAAAAAGAAGAAAAAGAAATGAACAAAGCCTGCAAGAAGTATGGGATTATGTGAAAAGACCAAATCTACGTCTGATTGGGGTGCCTGAAAGTGAGGGGGAAAATGGAACCAAGTTGGAAAACACTCTTCAGGATATCATCCAGGAGAATTTCCCCAACCTAGTAGGGCAGGCCAACATTCAAATTCAGGAAATACAGAGAACACCACAAAGATACTCCTCGAAAAGAGCAACTCCAAGACACATAATTGTCAGATTCACCAAAGTTGAAATGAAGGAAAAAATCTTAAGGGCAGCCAGAGAGAAACGTCGGGTTACCCACAAAGGGAAGCCCACCAGACTAACAGCAGATTTCTTGGCAGAAATTCTACAAGCCAGAAGAGAGTGGGGGCCAATATTCAACATTCTTAAAGAAAAGAATTTTAAACCCAGAATCTCATATCCAGCCAAACTAAGTTTCATAAGTGAAGGAGAAATAAAATCCTTTACAGATAAGCAAATGCTTAGAGATTTTGTCACCACTAGGCCTGCCTTACAAGAGACCCTGAAGGAAGCACTCAACATGGAAAGGAAAAACCGGTACCAGCCATTGCAAAAACATGCCAAAATGTAAAGACCATCGAGGCTAGGAAGAAACTGCATCAACTAACGAGCAAAATAACCAGTTAATATCATAATGGCAGGATCAAGTTCACACATAACAATATTAACCTTAAATGCAAATGGACTAAATGGTCCAATTAAAAGACACAGACTGGCAAACTGGATAAAGAGTCAAGACCCATCAGTTTGCTGTATTCAGGAGACCCATCTCACATGCAGAGACATACATAGGCTCAAAATAAAGGGATGGAGGAAGATCTACCAAGCAAATGGAGAACAAAAAGAAGCAGGGGTTGCAATACTAGTCTCTGATAAAACAGACTTTAAACCATCAAAGATCAAAAGAGACAAAGAAATCCATTACATAATGGTAAAGGGATCAATTCAACAGGAAGAGCTAACTATCCTAAATATATATGCACCCAATACAGGAGCACCCAGATTCATAAAGCAAGTGCTTAAAGACTTACAAAGAGACTTAGACTCCCATACAATAATAATGGGAGACTTCAACACCCCACTGTCAACATTAGACAGATCAACGAGACAGAAAGTTAACAAGGATATCCAGGAATTGAACTCATCTCTGCAGCAAGCAGACCTAATAGACATCTACAGAACTCTCCACTCCAAATCAACAGAATATACATTCTTCTCAGCACCACATCACACTTATTCCAAAACTGACCACATAATTGGAAGTAAAGCACTCCTCAGCAAATGTACAAGAACAGAAATTATAACAAACTGTCTCTCAGACCATAGTGCAATCAAACTAGAACTCAGGACTAAGAAACTCAATCAAAACCACTTAACTACATGGAAACTGAATAACCTGCTCCTGAATGACTACTGGGTACATAATGAAATGAAGGGAGAAATAAAGATGTTCTTTGAAACCAATGAGAACAAAGATACAACATACCAGAATCTCTGGGACACATTTAAAGCAGTGTGTAGAGGGAAATTTATAGCACTAAATGCCCACAAGAGAAAGCTGGAAGATCTAAAATTGACACTCTAACATCACAATTAAAAGAACTAGACAAGAAAGAGCAAACACATTCAAAAGCTAGCAGAAGGCAAGAAATAACTAAGATCAGAGCAGAACTGAAGGAGATAGAGGCACAAAAAACCCTCCAAAAAATCAATGAATCCAGGAGTTGGTTTTTTGAAAAGATCAACAAAATTGATAGACCACTAGCAAGACTAATAAAGAAGAAAAGAGAGAAGAATCAAATCGACGCAATAAAAAATGATAAAGGGGATATCACCACTGACCCCACAGAAATACAAACTACCATCAGAGAATACTATAAACACCTCTACGCAAATAAACTAGAAAATCTAGAAGAAATGGATAATTTCCTGGACACTTACACTCTCCCAAGACTAAACCAGGAAGAAGTTGAATCCCTGAATAGACCAATAGCAGGCTCTGAAATTGAGGCAATAATTAATAGCCCACCAACCAAAAAAAGTCCAGGACCAGATGGATTCACAGCTGAATTCTACCAGAGGTACAAGAAGGAGCTGGTACCATTCCTTCTGAAACTATTCCAATCAATAGAAAAAGAGGGAATCCTCCCTAACTCATTTTATGAGGCCAACATCATCCTGATACCAAAGCCTGGCAGAGACACAACCAAAAAAGAGAATTTTAGACCAATATCCCTGATGAACATCGATGCAAAAATCCTCAATAAAATACTGGCAAACCGGATTCAGCAGCACATCAAAAGGCTTATCCACCATGATCAAGTGGGCTTCATCCCTGGGATGCAAGGCTGGTTCAATATACGCAAATCAATAAACGTAATCCAGCATATAAACAGAACCAAAGACAAAAACCACATGATTATCTCAATAGATGCAGAAAAGGCTTTTGACAAAATTCAACAGCCCTTCATGCTAAAAACTCAATAAATTCGGTATTGATGGAACGTATCTCAAAATAATAAGAGCTATTTATGACAAACCCACAGCCAATATCATACTGAATGGGCAAAAACTGGAAAAATTCCCTTTGAAAACTGGCACAAGACAGGGATGCCCTCTCTCACCACTCCTATTCAACATAGTGTTGGAAGTTCTGGCTAGGGCAATCAGGCAAGAGAAAGAAATAAAGGGTATTCGGTTAGGAAAAGAAGAAGTCAAATTGTCCCTCTTTGCAGATGACATGATTGTATATTTAGAAAACCCCATTGTCTCAGCCCAGAAGCTCCTTAAGCTGATAAGCAACTTCAGCAAAGTCTCAGGATACAAAATTAATGTGCAAAAATCACAAGCATTCTTATACACCAGTAACAGATGAATAGAGAGCCAAATCATGAATGAACTTCCATTCACAATTGCTTCAAAGAGAATGAAATACCTAGGAATCTAACTTACTAGGGATGTAAAGGACGTCTTCAAGGAGAACTACAAACCACTGCTCAGTGAAATAAAAGAGGACACAAACAAATGGAAGAACATACCATGCTCATGGATAGGAAGAATCAATATTGTGAAAATGGCCATACTGCCTAAGGTAATTTATAGTTTCAATGCCATCCCCATCAAGCTACCAATGAGTTTCTTCACAGAATTGGAAAAAACTGCTTTAAAGTTCATATGGAACCAAAAAAGAGCCCGCATTGCCAAGACAATCCTAAGTCAAAAGAACAAAGCTAGAGGCATCACGCTACCTGACTTCAAACTATACTACAAGGCTACAGTAACCAAAACAGCATGGTACTGGTACCAAAACAGAGATATAGACCAATGGAACAGAACAGAGTCCTCAGAAATAATACCACACATCTACAGCCATCTGATCTTTGACAAACCTGACAAAAACAAAAAATGGGGAAAGGATTCCCTATTTGATAAATGGTGCTGGGAAAATTGCCTAGCCATAAGTAGAAAGTTGAAACTGGATCCTTTCCTTACTCCTTATACGAGAATTGATTCAAGATGGATTAGAGACTTAAATGTTAGACCTAATACCATAAAAACCCTAGAAGAAAACCTAGGTAATACCATTCAGGACATAGGCATGGGCAAGGACTTCATGTCTAAAACACCAAAAGCAACAGCAGCAAAAGCCAAAATTGACAAATGGGATCTAATTAAACTAAAGAGCTTCTGCACAGCAAAAGAAACTACCACCAGAATGAATGGGCAACCTACAGAATGGGAGAAAATTTTTGCAATCTACTCATCTGACAAAGGGCTAATATCCAGAACCTACAAAGAACTCAAACAAATTCACAAGAAAAAGCAAACAACCCCATCAAAAAGTGGGCAAAGGATATGAACAGACACTTCTCAAAAGAAGACATTCATACAGCCAACAGACACATGAAAAAATGCTCATCATCACTGGCCATGAGAGAAATGCAAATCAAAACCACAATGAGATACCATCTCACATCAGTTAGAATCGCAATCATTAAAAAGTCAGGAAACAACAGGTGCTGGAGAGGATGTGGAGAAATAGGAACACTTTTACACTGTTGTTGGGATTGTAAACTAGTTCAACCATTATGGAAAACAGTATGGCGATTCCTCAAAGATCTAGAACTAGAAGTATCATATGACGCAGCCATCCCATTACTGGGTATATACCCAAAGGATTATAAATCATGCTGCTATAAAGACACATGCACATGTATGTTTATTGCGGCACTATTCACAATAGCAAAGACTTGGAATCAACCCAAATGTCCATCAGTGACAGACTGGATTAAGAAAATGTGGCACATATACACCATGGAATACTATGCAGCCATAAAAAAGGATGAGTTTGTGTCCTTTGTAGGGACATGGATGCAGCTGGAAACCATCATTCTCAGCAAACTATCCCAAGAACAGAAAACTGAACACCCCATGTTCTTACTCATAGGTGGGAACTGAACAATGAGATCACTTGGACTCGGGAAGGGGAACATCACACACCGGGGCCTATCTGGGGGAGGGGGGAGGGGGGAGGGATTGCATTGGGAGTTATACCTGATGTAAATGACGAGTTGATGGGTGCTGACAAGTTGATGGGTGCAGCACGCCAACATGGCACAAGTATACATATGTAACAAACCTGCACGTTATCCATATGTACCCTAGAACTTAAAGTATAATTAAAAAAAAAAAAAGATTAAGGGTAAAGTAGGTAAAAGACTAGGCCTAATATTTGATTCATCAAAAGTTCTCAATAAATAAATGTGATTGCAGATATTATTTTTGTTGATGCTATTATTTTTTATATTGTTACTTTTATAATGAGGATGCAATTTATGCCAAGGTATCATTCTTGGGGCCTCTAAAGTTTGAGTGCAGCCTCCTCTCTCAAAGGAGGAGCATAGTAGAGGGCCATTGGGTGTTAGACTCCAAACATGCAACTGCATTCATTTGTTACCATGGCCTAAACACAAGGAGAACCCAGTCCTGAGGTCTGCCATAGGAGAGAGGCACAGCAATCTTCCTAGCAAAACCATCCTCCTCAAACGATACAACAGATCATACTTATGTGTACAAAATCCCATGGCAATCATGAGCCTTGGAGCTATTTTCATTTGCCTTTTTCCATGTTTCAGGTTAATCGACAGTCTTTTGTTTGCTAGGAATGATATGGGAAGAAGTGGCCAACCTTGGTAGTGACTTGCTTCACCTCCTCAGGCATATGCTTGGCAATGAGCATGGCTGTATGATTGACATGGGTAACATTGTTCCCGTTTCCTCCCCATGTCCAATGCCCCCATCACCATCACCAAAAAAAAAAAAAAAAAAAAAAAAAAAAGGTTTTCACACCTGAATACAATTTTGGTTACAGAACAATAAAGGACAGGTGACAGGCCCAGCTGGAAGGCCTCTTTTTCATTTTCCTGTGGCCACAAATCAGACATCTTGGGCTCACAGCAGGACAGGCTCCACTGGCAGTAATTGGCACCATCTGTAGCTGTCAGAACACTGGCTGGCATTCCAGCATTTCATCTTTCCAGTCAAGGCATTCATCACTAGTCCAAAACTCAGCCAGCTGACACTGGAAGATTAACTTGCATTGATTTGCTTGGCTAAACTCGCCTGAGCTTCAGTTGGTACCGAACGTTCCTGTTTAATAGCCAGCCTCATCACAAGATGTTTACAAGGTGATTGTCTACTGAAGTTATTTTTTATAATTCTCACTCCTCATCTTCTGCCTAATGTGCCCTCAATAATTAAACTTTGGGAAATGGTGAGTTAAAATGGAGAAAAGTGAGTGCTTCACATGATCCCTGCCAAATGCCAGGCCCATGAGCTGTATAATTAGAAAGTTTGTCTCCTTATCTCTCAGTCGCACTAAATTTCTCCCTTGTCAAAGTGTTTGTATGTGGTAGAAGAGGTATTTTGATCTTCATTTTTGCCAGAGGACGTTAGGGAATCAATCATCTCAGAGGTAACTCCCAGGCCATGAGGTTGGCTAGCCTGCTGCCTTTCTACTCTCCAGCCCATGAACATTTACATTGGCTTTCTGCCCTGGGCTAGGCCCAGCATTCAGCATGGGGGCTACAGAGAGACATGAGCCACAGGCCTTCACAAGCCACACTTCTCATTGGGTGCTGGAGTAGAAAACCACGGTAATTAAGGATTGTGATACACTGTGCTATATGACAAGGTAGAGGATTGACCGCAGCCCTATATTCATGAAGCATGAGAAAAACGAGAACTTATCTCAGACTGGACACTAGACCAAGGAGGGCTTCCTGGAGAAGGTGATACTTGAGTGGTGAAGACTTGAGAAGGCGCTAGCAAGATGGTAAAGGGAGAGAAAGGAAGAGAACATTGCCCCAAGGGATGGAGTATACAAAGGTAGTGAGGCATGCCACAAGTTGGGGCAGTTGAGATGCTGCAGTGGTAGTTCATTGTAATGGCACTGCAGGATGCCTCAGAATTGAGGGAGTAGGAATTTTAGGCATTTATGCTAAACTAAGGAGTTTGAATTTCATCATGTTAGTGTTGGACAATCATTGTTGGAATTTTCAGCAAAGTGTTGACATGTTCAGATATGAAATAGTATGGAGGACCACCTAGGGAGAAGGGACTGGAAACAGAAAAACAAGTTAGAAAGAAGTCATTGCCATGTTCCAAGCAGTAATGATGCAGGCACAAGCCAGCTTGACAGCCTAAAGTGATTGATGAAAGAGGACATCTCACATGAAGGTGAGAAGAGGTAGGAAATCTACAAGGTCTCGCTGGTTGAGTTCTTGGGAGCCTGAGTGGAGGGAAGGGCCATTCTTTAAGAAGGGGAATAAGGCCAAAAAACAAACAAACAAACAAAAAGAGCCAGTGCAACCCCAAATATCAGAAGGCGTGGATACGTGTCACTTAGTCTGTCTTCTCAGCAACTCTACCCACCATGCTCAATGGGAAATCCGTACTCTGACAATCAACACAGTGTTACTTGCTGAACAAAATCTTGTAGGTTTTTGTTGTTGTTGTTGTTGTTGTTCCTAAACCAGAACTCACACAATTTCCCTCATTTAAAGCCCTCTTTCCTCTGCCCTTCTGACCAGTCCTTCCACATCAAGATCAGCACCTAGTATACTATAAGACCTTAACAGATACTTGTTGTTATGAGTTGAACTGCATTCCCGCCCCTCAAAAGATGTGTTGAAATCCTAACCTCTGGTACCTGTATATATGACCTTATTTTTGAATGGGGCCACTGCAGATTAATTTGTGAGGTTAAGATGAGCTGTTACTGGAGTAGGGTGTGCTCTTAATCCAACATGACTGATGTCCTTATGAGAAGAGGGAAATTTGGGCATTGACACACACATGCAGAGAAGAATATCATGTGACAATGGTGACAGACATTGAAGTGCTACGGCAACACCCAGGGCTACCAAAATCTGGAAAAGATAAGGAAGTATCTTCCCCTAGGGGCTTCAAATGGACCATGGCCCTGCCATCACTGCAGTCTTCTAGTCTCCAGAACTATGAGACAATAAATGTTTGTTATTTAAGCTACCTGGTTTCTGGTACTATGTTACAGCAGCCCTAGCAACCTGATACACTTATTAATTGAAATAGTCAAATAAAATCATGCCTCCTCCATGAAGCTTACTCTGTCTCTTCAAGCCTGAGATTCTGAGATTATTCATCCTTAAAGGTCAGAAAATAATCATTACCCCATAATCCTTCACTGCCCTCCACTGTTGGTCCTAGGCAGATGATGCCATCCTGACGAGGGGCTGACACAGACAACCTGTCTGATAGGATAATAGTGATAACCACTCCTATTTATCCAGTGTTCTATCTGCTAAACACTAGATAAATATTATTTCATGTTATCCTCACAATGATTTTCAATGCGTTTGTTTCATTTGTGACTCACAATGACACCATGAGGCAGAAACTATTATTATCCCCATTTCACACGTGAGGACCAGAGAAGGACTTTCCCCAGTGTTCCAAAGCAAATAAATGGTAGAGCCAGTGTTGTCCCACTCCAAATCATGTGCTCTTCACTGCCAGGTTCAAGTTTTCATTTATCCACACTTATTTTTTGTCAGGCTTGCCCAATTTTGTTCAGTGTTATGCTTCTTCCTGTGCATACATTTTCTTTTGCATTTTGGAATATCTCGCTTTGATTGTAAAATATATACCCAAAAGAAAGTTGCCCCCTACCAAGTGGATTCTTTACATATAGACTTTAAGCCTATAATGTCAAGAGGCAGTTAGACAGACATGTTATAAATCCTGGTGGCTTTGAATCAACTAAACTACCTGAGGCAAGGAAAATATCCCAGGGTGCAAATGGAGGTAATATCTATATCTCATATCTCTATGGAGGACAAATATCTCTATGAGCCCTCCATAGAAATATGAGATATGGATATAGGTATCCATTTTATCCTTCTGAGTATATTTGAAAACATTTAGAAAAGAATGATTCTAGATCCATTTCAAAAATGCAACTCCCAGGACTTGCCTTGGAAAGCAAAGCAAGTGATAAATTGCAAGTCTCACTTAAATTGCCACCCTCTTACTTGACAATGTAAATAAAATGTTCTTCTGTGAATGAAGATGTAGGAGTCAGAATAGCATGACAAATATCTGTTTATATAGTTATTATCAAAATATCACTAACAAATATGCTTCCACCATCTTTTTGGGAGTAACTGATGGCAACATTAGTGTTTAATTTTGTACATGAGATAAAAAGCACTGAGGAATAGCACATGTGTTGCTCTTTCTATCACTATTATCATTGTTACTCATAATAAACATTTATGGAGCACCGACTATAGCTACTCATAAGCCCAAAGGGGAAAAATGAAGATAGAATTGACAAGTGTTATAGGCAAAAGATTAAAGATATATCTATATATGAATATGGATATGTGATCGATTGAAGGAAGAAAGGAAGAAAGGGGGAGGATGGGAATGATAAAAGAAGAAAGGAAGAAAGGAAGGGAAGGAAGGAGAGAGGGAGGAAGACAATGTATATTGGTGCATGGTTTCTTTAAACATTCCCAGAAAACTAGACCTACATTTCTATAAGCTGTCCAGCCACAACTTCCCCTCACCAAAATTAAATAAATAAATTTCCTTCAAAGCAGAACTCAGCAACCACTTCAGCAAGGTGAATTACTGTAGTTGGAGTATATTATGCTCATAGATCTCACTGAGGAACCAAGGCAAAAGTAGGGTAGGAAAAAAAGTGAGAGTTGAAAAAAAATTAGAGAAAGGCACAAGAGAATACAGAAGGAAATAGAGAGTAGAGTTGGGGGAATGGAAGAGGCTGGGAGTGCAAATGGCGGCAATGGTCTAACTGATGGGCAAAGTAAGTGGTTATCTTTAGCATTCTACATACCCATTGCCAAGCATCCCTCATTATAGGTCTGTATTTCTTAACATTCAGTGAGCACCTACTACATGCCAGGAGCTCTGCTGGGCCCTTCCATATGGTAAGTTTTGTTGTCATTGTTGCTGGTTAGAAAGCAACAAATCTAGCTGATAATAAAGAAGCTAATTCTGACTTCAAACTCAACCCCATGTTGTTGGCCCGCACCATCCATTCTGGAGCATGTGAGCACTTAAATAGCAGACAGATAGGCTGTTTTGTTATTGTTGTTTGTTTTGATCTCCACGACCACTT
The DNA here is from genome assembly GCF_003255815.1 of Theropithecus gelada. NCBI lineage: Eukaryota > Metazoa > Chordata > Mammalia > Primates > Cercopithecidae > Theropithecus > Theropithecus gelada. The sequence continues at coordinate 146,058,643 of NC_037689.1, read as the reverse complement.
AGTAAGGTAGAGATAATTATCCCTATTTGGCAGATGAGAAAACGGACATTATCCTACACTGAAGTCTCAGAATGACATTCAGTTCACTTCTGCTCACTTTCTGACATGAGAATATCAGATCCAATCCATGATGCTCTGGTTGTCCTTAGTTCCAAAAGGGACAGTCAGTGAAGCATTCTGACTACCCTGAGGCCTTTAACTGGTGTTTGTCTCAGTTTCCTTACTTAGTGGGAAGGAAATCCATACAATTTTACCTCTAAGGAACGGTATTTAAATCAGTGCTTTGGATATCCTTAAGTCAAAGGAAATACCTCACTGTGATCAAGGACTCATTTGTAAAGAGGGAGAAAAGCTACTTGTTAAGCCATTGACTGATTGTTGACCTTCAACAGCCAACTTATATTGCCTACCTTCATCCTGAAGAAGGACTGAAATGCTTGGTGCCTCCTTTTGAACTTCATGGATCAAGAAAGAGGGGTGAAGCATGTCTTTCATCTGGGATAGATAGATGGGCCACTGCAACCTTCCTCTGGGTTGCCACAACCAAAACTCACCTTAATATCCCAGACTGCCTAGCTTTACTGGCCCCAAAACTGTTGTGGAATCACCATGTGCTTTATTGTAGGTCACAATACATAAGCTAATTATGACATCATCTCAATTTAAACTCTGTTTTGTTAGCTTCCTCCATCTATTCTTAGACACCAGAGTACTCAAACTATCAAACAGTGTACATGGTAAATTGTGGGACACTGTAAACCATTACCTTATGAGAATAATTCAAAATACAGTTGGTTTTTATTTATCCATTCACTCAACTTAGCCTAACTAACTATGCTTCTACTGTGTGTATAGAGCGCTGCTCAGTGCCAGGGATACAGAGATGAATAAAACAGGTTTCCCTTTTCTCAAGGGGCTCAGAGACTGACTTCACATGTGTACTATCATAAAATAAAAAAAATATAAATATGCAAGCACACATAGAAGGAGAGAGGTTTTAGGTTTTCTTAATAACCGCTTTTATGTTTGATGACTAATAGTAATACTTTCTATTTATGAAATTGTACTTTTGAAAGCAGTTATATACCTTTGATTCATGTGAACCTCACAGTGACCCAGTTAGATAGGCAGGGACGATATCATTTCTAGCTTGAAGATAAAGAACCTGCAGCTGTGAGGTTAAGTGTCTTGCCCGAGGTTGTACAAATTATAAATACAAGTGCTGGGCCCCAAATCCTAGGCTTCTAGTCCTAGGTCCATTGCCCTTCCCAGTTCACATCATTGCCTCGCTCAATTATTTACAAGTATTTCTAAAAAGGAAATGATGACCCTATGCCCATTTTGTGGGGTCAGAGGAGACCTGGGAATGCAGTAGTGGATGATTATCCATGATTATGTTTTCTTCAAAAGCATCTGAGAACAGAGGGACATGATCTCTCTCTAAATGAATTCACTTTTTCTTTTGCATGTCTGTCTTATTTAATTTATTCTTACATAGATATTCACTGAAATAATATCCCTTTAAATTGCTGGGAACCTTAACCTTTCTTCACTGATGTTACAAAAGGTAAGTTTTGTCCTTTACATGAGATAAGGTGTTACTGAAAAATACATTCTACTCATAATATGTTAAAAAAAAAAAAAAAAAAAACCCCAACAACAACTAAGGGGAAGTATCATGTAAAGGAAACTTTTAGTCAAAGGAAATAATGTATGATCAAATTCTGGGCCTTGGGAAGTATCTAGAGTGATTTTTCTGCCTTTTCCCTTCTTCTTTTCCTCACCACTGCCAATATCATCATCACTGCAACTTTGGGCGGGTAACTAACTGTGGACAATTATAGCCAGTGGTGTCTGAAACAGCAGGTGAATGAGGAAGATCAAGGTTGCCTCTGTTCCTATTGCCCTTCCTTTACTCACATCCAGGCACATTGTCTCCTTCCTGTTCTCTGAACGCACGAGGCAATGCCCCTTCTTATGACCCTTTGAATGACTGCCCCTGCTACCTGGTATGTTTGTAGCTCAGATGGCACCTGTTCAGTGATACCCTACAAAATTGCACCCCAATTCTGCAATCCAGGTCCTCTTTGATCTGCTCTATTTTTTAAAATGTAGGTAACACTACAAGACATAAAATTAAACGTCAACCATTTTTAAGTGTGTAATTTAGTGGCATTAAGTACACTAACAATGTTAAGTGAACATCGCCACTGTCTGATTCTCAAACATTTTCATCACCCAAAAAGGGAAGCCTCTACATATTAAGCAGTTACTCAGTGTTCCCCATCCCCTAACCCTCTGCTAACTGATAATCTGCTTTCTGTCTCTAGGGACTTGCCTATTTCTGAATGTTTTGTATTAATAAAATAATATATGTGACGTTTTGTTTTGAACCTCTTTCAGTTAGCCTAATGTTGTTATGGTTCATCTATGTTGTGGTATGTATTCGTACTTCATTCATTTGCATAGCTGAATAATATTCCACTGTATGGATAGACCATATTTTGTGTATTCATTTATCCATTGATGGAGATTTGAGACGTTTCCACTTTAGGGCTATTATGAATAATGCTATTATGAACATCTGCGTGCCATTTTTCTGTGTGGACATATGTTTTCAGTTCTCTTAAATGTATACCTAGGAGTGTAACTGTTGGGTCATATGATATCTTTATGTTTAACTTTTTGCAGAATTGTCAGACTGTTTTCCTTTTTTTCCTCTAGCACTTAGCATGCTTGAACATACTATACTTTCTTTATTGTGCTTATCATTTATTATCTGTCTCCTCCCCCCAAAATATAACCTCCACATGGGCAAGAATTCAGCATGCTGTGTTCCTTGATGGATCCCCGGTGTCTACAATAGTGTGTGGCACATAAGGGTGTCCAAGAACTATTTGTGAGAGAAAGAAGGAAGAGAGAGGCCACAAGAGGCATCTGTGGTGAGTGGGGAGAGCAAGTAGTAAGTCAGTATTCCTATGTAAGAGTATATATAGATAAGGTATCTGAGAGAGGGGCTCCCTGCATTTAGAAATCCCCCCTGATATGCAGTCTCAACACCTTGAGGTGTAATTCCTTGAGTAATTAAAACAAGACACTGTAGCAGAGCCATCCATAGTAAACTCAGAGAGAAAATGGCCTGCTACCCTGTATGCCGTGGGAAAATACATGTAGGACCAATAGTGACAAATCTAGCAACACTCCCCCAACCAAAGTAGTTCATATCACCTGAAATAAGAAGTTAAGGAAATAAGGAAGCTCATCTTACACTGGCATAGATTCTTCTATGAGAAGACATTTGTTTAAAATCAAGTTGTAGGGTCCAACGTTCTCTCTTTTGATGCTTCCATGGGGGTACTAGGAGTAGTATAGAAATGTGTTAAGTATAGCACTGTTTCCAACATCTAAAAAACTGGAAACAACTTCAGTGTCCTCAAACAAGGGGATGGCACAATAAACAGTGCATTATTATATTTAATAGCATAGAATTTGGGACAGCTGGTCAAAGGATTGAGTTAAAGCCAGTAGATTACTATGACATATAGTTAGGTGAAAACAGCAACACTTACTACATATGTACACACAGACACACAAAGACACACACACACATATATGTATATATAACCATTTATGTAAAATGTACCTATGCAAAATAATATATATGGTGTGGTTGTGAATACACATACATACACACACACACACACACACACACAGAGAGACAGAGACAGAGACAGAGAAATGATGCTTTGAAGGCACCAAATTCATAGCAGTTTTTACCTACAAAAGCAGGAGAAGGGACAAGAATTTCAGACAGAAGCAAAAGGGCACTTGAGGCTTGTCTGTAGTGCTTGTGTTTAATCATGTATTCCTGTATTCCTTGAGTAATTAAAACATTTTAAATGTATGGGATCATCATTTCCTGTGGGAAACCAGAGAAGATGAGTGTATTAAAACTTTGGGACCCCTAGAAAATTAGACTGCAAAGTAAGTGTATCTGAACTTGACTTGATTCTTAAGAAGTTGATTAAACAAATTCATAGCTATGCTGCTGACCAGTGAATTCATCCATTTGGATTCAAGTCTATAAGTAGAATGCATTTGACCACAATTAAAACCTCATGGTTTCTCTTTGGACATATGTGTTCACATGGCCCCTGTCATCCTCATATTGGGATATGTGCAAGAGACTTCTCTGTGGTCTGCTCCCCATCATTAGAAGAGGTCAAGTCTGGCAGCGACAGGAGAGAGCTATGCTTGGGATCATCCAGGGCATGCACACATGTGTGTGTGTGTGCATGTTTGTGTGTGCCAGCGAGCACACACTAGTGGGAGTGGAATGGAGTACATACATGTGCTGATCTGGGGCTTTCTTGATGGATTACTTGCTGAACTTCTTCCCCTTTGCTTGTACACCTAACCGGAAACTAAATCTACTGACATTAAAGGTGCTAGAAGAACATGCTTACTAATTGCTTGATAAGGAACATGCCTACATTTTTATAAATTGCTCGATAAGAAACTCAGATCACTTGCTGCTCTGCAAACATACTGTGTCCTTTCCCTTGTTAGCACTTCTATCGACGTCATTTTCCCAGCCAGACTACCCTTCACCCTGGTGTTCAAGGTCTGCTGTTCAAGGTCCTGGGATGCTTCCTTGAACCCCACCTCTGCAGTGACAGCATTCCGGGTTTTTCCTGGCAGACACCGTCAACTCATTTATGCACTTTCACTCTCCTCTTCCCTTTATTTTTGTTTCTCTGATTTCTGTCTTCAGCCTCATTTCCCACATCATCCAGACTTTAAACTACTTGATGGGAGGGACTGTGACCTACTTGGATCAGATCCTTGTACACAGTAGGTATATAGCAAATGTTTGTTCTCATATTTAGTCATTCTTTCAACAAATATGCAGTAAGCACTTACTCTGTCCAGCACTGTGATGGTTAACTTGATGTGTCAATCTGGCTAGGGATACAGAAGTGAATGAGACAAAGGAAGCTCCCGACATTCTGGAGATGACATCTTAGGAGGAAGGAGACTATCAACAGGCCATTGGCATAAAATTTTGGTTCTCAGTAGATTTTTTGTGTTGTAGCCATGGTATATACTTGTTCATTTTGAAGACACTGCATGACTTCCACAAAACACAGTACTGCACAGAGTAGGTACTCCAGGGGTACTGAATCTGACTGAAATAAACTAGCATTATTATTATCATACTCAACTATGCCAAAGCAGTAAGTATAAACATGATGAACATACTGCAGTTCAGCCTTGAGTTTCAGAGTTTTCTATCTTAAAAAATAAGCATCATAAACTAAATCCACAACATAGGAATGCAAATATTAGTCTGAGATGGAAAACAAAGTCTAAAGGAGCACATTTTAATTAATTAGGGGGTAATCAATTATACATAAAAACACATACCCTAAATCTTACTTTAAAGAAATGGTTGGTATATTTTACATTCCTAGTACCACAAGCAATTTATCAAAAGTTTACATATTTCTTCAATCAAGATACAACATGTCAACAACTGCAGTTAAATGCATCATAGAAATGGAATGCTCTTGCAAAAGGTTTCATTAAGTTTAACATGATTTACAGAACTTAAGATACATTGCTGGGAGATTTTTGTAACGCTGCAGGAAGTACTCCAGGGATATCTTGACCCACTTGAAATTGTTTTAGCTGCACTGTTACCTGGGTCACAACTGATGGCAGCACTTATCAGTTACATTGCAGTCATTTAAAACATGCTTCCATGCATCTGGTCATCGAAATATTCACTCTTTGCATTTTCATACCCTGAAAGAACCATTATAATGGAACTTCTTAAACAGACTAAAATTAAGTGATTTACCTCAGTAGGGCCCCTACAAGACATGCTACTAGGAAATATGCCCCTTAAGACTGCAAATGTCCCCTTCGTGCATTTCTGAGGCGGCCAATTTTTCAATCCTCTTTCTGCTTTCTTCCCAGTCTCTTTTATTTGAGAACTGACTACCTCACATTGATTTTTGGACTCAAGAGTCAATAACTAGGCAGCCTTTTCAAGTTTATTCCTGCCAACGGATAGAAGACATAGAGATGCCTATAATTAGGGTGACTGCAAGCAGTTTTGGAACATAATTTATTTTCAGAAATTTTGTATGTTTGGTGAAATAGAAAGTACTGGAAATCCTATACTGACGGCATTTTCTGGAAAATCTATTGCTAATTATTTAATCAGGGCACATTATGCATTCTTCACCGCAAGACCAACCTCCCCCACCACTGAAGGTGCTAGCCCTGAGACACGAGTTTTATAAAATTCCGTTATCGAAGTTTACCATATCATATCAAGAGAAATGATGAAATTTGATGCATTTCTATAACCACCAAAGTGCCATGCAAGGGTGCCTCATTCGTGCTGCTCAAAACCCTCCAATGACTCTCCATCTCACTTAGAGTAAAATTCAGGGCCCTTATAAATGGTCTGCAAAATGCTGCTCCAAGACCTGTTCTCTACCTACGCAAAACAGAAACAACCTTTCCCTCCCTGTCTCATCTGCTGCCATTCTACACTTTGAGTACTCCGCTTCAGCCTCTATGGCCTCTTTATACTTTTCAGACATCCTTTGCACTTGCTGTTTCCCTTGCTTGGAAGGCTCTTCCCACACATAGTCCATGGCTTGCTTCCTCACCTCCTTCAAGTCTTTGTTCAAATGTCACATCAGTTAGGCCTCTCCTAACCACTCTTAGAAATTGAGCCCCTGAGCCATTTTCTAACATCCTCTCTGGTTTCATGATTTTAATAGCACTTGTCATCATCCTACATATTTTATATTTTACATACTTATTTTCATTATTCTCTGATACCCATCCGCCACCACTCCAAGGATGCAAGTTAGAAGATGGCAGAGTCCTGACTTGTTTTATTCATTATTATGTCCCTACAACCTAGAAAAGTGACCAGCACATAGTAGGTACACAATAAATGTTGCTGAATGCATGCATGGATGAATGAGTGTAAATGTACAACAGCCCCTCTCTTCAAATGAAACATTTCATTATATATTGTATTTCTGACATTTCATTGTATATTGAATTCATTGCATATTGAGTTTTATACTCATTAAAAACTATACATAATAGCCTGTTTTTTATTTATTTTTGATTGAGGGAGGGGTTGCCAATCTTTCAGGGAAGGATTCCAAACCAAAGAGGCTATCTAGACAAAGAAACATATACTATGTCATCTTTTAAGATTTGTGTTGTTCTTGTCCCTAGGAAAAGTGACCTTCTTCACTGTCTTGAGGGGAGTGAATACAGATTTTTTTATATATGAAATTCTACTTTATAACTTTTGAAATGCAGTATAATGTTATTCTTTGAAAATCAGGGTTTTTCAGGAACTTAATCTTTAAATACAACACCTTGGGTTTGGCATACAGCAACATTCCCAAGGCACAAGAATTCTTAGTATTGAGGATAAACACAGACTCTATACTTCCAAATCCTATGTTTATCTCTTACATTGGCAAATTGAACAAACAGAATTAAATCCTGCCAAAATAACCTAAGACCACCCTTCCATGTGAAGATGGAGGCAGATGTGACTGCATGCTTTAAACCATTACTTGTATTCATGTCTGTTTATTGTGTGTGGATCACACCAGAGAGATGCTTCCCACCAATGCCCACAGACTACAGCACAGTATCGAGCTGAGCAACTACCACCACCACTATGAAAATCCAAAGGAGGAGATGAAGTAGGGAGTGAGTGAGGGAAGAAAGGCAGATACAAAACCATATGGCAGAGGGCTCTTAAACCACACAAAATATTCAGAAGAAAATATGGAACATATTTCTCTATCACAAGGCATGTGTTGAATGACACAGGACGGGCCTAGCACATAGTACTTTTTAAGCAGTACTAGTGCCTCAATACAATTGATGAAGTGCTTCCATTTAAAGTTATTAATTAGGACAATGACTTGAACTCAATAAAAGAAATATATTGGATAAAAAGAAAAGCGAGCCATATTGCCTTCATTAGCATAAAATCTTCCAGGTTCCCCAATATGCTTTCCAAGGGGATTGAGGAGATGCCTCAATTTTAACCAAATTTTTATAGTTTTAGAGCAGGCATGGTTATGCATGAATTTCAGAATACATTTACTTGAAAATTCATTATATGAAACATTTATCCCATGAATAAATTAGAGACTCTGAAATACAGTGCAATAAAACTTTTGCTGCTAGAAGAATTTTTATAGGTGAAATAATGTGAAAATTAGTAACATCAAATACGATTCCTCTTAACCTAGACTAGTCCCACACACAATTATTTTGACATGGTCTGTCATACATAATAATGTAGATTTTCTAATAATGCTACAGAAAAGACTTGTAACAATTCTTATCAGAATTTAGAAATACATGATGAATCATTGGGTAAGAAAAATGGCAGTTTATCCATTTTACAAAATGATTTTTTTTCCAGAGCTGAATTGGATTCAAGCCTTTGTTCTCTGTTAGAAAAATGTTTAACTGTCGTATATTCAAGCAAAGGAAAAACTATTCCACATTGAGAAAATTTCTTCATTCTTTATTTACTGAGTTGCTCTTGACTCTATACTTGGCAAATTAAGCATTTTAATGATAATATTTGACTATGGTTGGCACATTTAAACACATGGTAATGCAAGTAATTTAATCAGGTGTAATTTATTACAGAGAAAGGTTTCTAAGTAACTCAACAACATATGAAAATGGTGACCAGTAAGAGTATTAAAATGAGCTTAGTCCAGTCGCTATTTTTAAGACAGATAATTCTTACATTTCATCCAGTCAACTGACCTTGGCCCAACCTATGAAACTGGTAATATTTCACAGATTCAAAAAAATGTGAAATTTGCCTCCAAGGGCTATGACATATACATAGGGCAAATAAACCATGGTTTAAACTGAATTTAACAGAAAAAGAAACATAAACCCATTGTGCAAATTATCTACATGTGGTTAATGCTCTACTCTAACAAATTTTCCAAAAATCAACATATATTTTATTTCTCAATGTGTTTTATATTACAGACTTTTTGTTTCAGGTGACAAAAAAGTAAAATTTTGGAAATAGATAATGATGATGGTTATACAATATTGCAAATACACTTAATGCCACTGAATTGTACACTAAAAATGGTTAAAATGGTAAACTTGATGTTATATATGTTTTCCCACAAGAATAAATATGTAATGCTATGTTATTTATAAAATCATAAGAATTTAAATGTTTCCGTTTGTCTAAGCAGAAAGATGGAGCAGAAGCCTAGAAAAATTGTAAGTATTGCTCTCAAATCTATATTGCCTATATGATGGATGGAAAGTGCTATCTAGGGAGGCAGAGAGGATGGGTGCAGAGAATCATCCATTTTGAAAGAGATCTATTTTATCACTGCATATGTTTTAAGAGCCTTATTTGTCTTCAGTTCTGTTGTGCCATTTTTTAATCCAAGTCAGTGATGCAATGAGAATAACTTGATCAATTTCATCACTAGTTGAATGCGTAATTTCTAATTGGAATCTTCCTCTTAGAAATTGTGTCTGGCCTTGGGCAATTTACTTTATTTAACAGGGACTCCATTTCCGAATCTGTTGAGTAAGGGATCTTTCCAGTTTAAATAGCCAATGACTATTCTAGGTTCTATGATCATCATCATTAAGTGATGATTTTTAGATTAAGTATTTATAGGTCACGAACCTATTCTTATACTGGGGCTTTCTCAATTTATACTAGGTTTATCATTGACTCAGGGCCATTAAGTACCTTTGAAAACCCCTCTAAAGAGAGTTTATCTTAAAACCCTACCTTCAAGCAGTTCAAGTATTACAATTCCCATTTTACAGGCCAGACAATTGAAGTGAGATAGGTAATAATGCCTTCCTGACTTCAGAGAACATGCAAACTTTGGAATAAGTATTCAATCCAGTTCTCCTGACCATTAGTATGCTACCCTTTCTACCATGCCACACTGTCTATGTTTCTGCACTTGCCTGCGAGTGTGTGTATATGTGTATTTCACAGTTCAAACAGCAAAGTCACTGTAAAAAGCAAATCCTCAACTATATACTTTATATTGTAATATTTATTGAATGATTACAATATATCATACACTACTCAAAGGATTTAACATGATTATATAATTTTATTCTTATACTGTAACTCCATGAGATAGGTACGATTATAATTTTGCAGAGGTGACAAATAACATATTGTGTTTTTCCCTTGGTGAGCACTCACATTAAACACACTAATTTATACATTCAATAAATTGACATTTCTTGTGTGCCAATGACTGTTCTAGGTGCCAAGAATGTATAAGAGACATCCTTAAAAATAATCATTCTAATCCTATCTTTTCCCATTCAAGTTAAAAGTGGTCAGGGAGGCAGTTAAATGACTGGCACATTTGGCAAGGCAGTCAATCCAAAATTTGACTAGCCCAGAAATTTTTTTTTAGTATTTTATTGAATAAGTTTTATTCACAGAAAAATAAGCTTTAATCTACAATGAATGCCAGATTGTACAGCAGAAAGCAATTTTCTTAGTTTTCCATAATGATAGAAAGGTTCTTACTAAGTGAAAAAAGCCATAAAATTATATTCACAAATATAGTACTCTGTCTCAAAACATTTCACATGATTATTAGCAATACTAATACAAAGAGATCAGTCATTCCGTCAGGTTAAAGTATAATGGTAATGAAAAAAATGCAAAATCTAACATAAATTACATTAAAACCTTTGTTACATCAAATCAAAAATGCAAATTTCTTACTAAATACAGAAAAAAGGTAAAATATACAGTAATTTAAAATATCACATTAATGATGCAGAATAAGAAAGTGGTAAACTCCAAAAGTCTATAGGCATATCTGCAAACTTAAGTCTTCAAAAATAGAATCTTACCACCCAAACATTAATGTAGCATTTGTCTAATTTTGTTTTGTTTTGTTTTGTTTTTGAGACGGAGTCTCACTCTATCACCCAGGCTGGAGTGCGGTGGCATGATCTTGGCTCACTGCAACCTCCGTCTCCCAGGTTCAAGTGATTCTCCTGCCTCAGTCGCTTGAGTATCTGGGACTACATTTAAACAAACAAGTTGACCCATGAAATCTTGACCTGAAGTGATCCATTTTGCATCATATTACCATATTTCTAGTGACTGTAATATTTTCATTTCGATTAGAAGAAAGGCAAAGATTTAACCTCCTGGGGATTTTTTTGTTGTTTATATAGTTCCAACTGAGTTCAGTTGATCAAAGAATATGAGAATAAAGCTATTACTTGTAAGATTTACCTTTCACTTAGACCACAATGGTACATGTGAGTAGTTGTCTCTAATGGAGTGACAGGAGGCAGCTTAAATCTTTGATTTAGCTCTTTTTTATTCCATGACATAACTTTCTAGCATGTTTTAAATATCTCTAGGATAGTTAAAGTGCACAGTTCAGACTCTAATATGTGCATATTTGCAAACAAACTCATATGTAATATTCTGAAGATTTTTTAAAGATCCAATTACTAGAACATTTTGCAACAATGAGTGAGCAAGCATTAAAAAACAACAATTGAAATACTGGAGTACTAACAAGAACAATCCAACAATTGTGGCTGCAAGTTAATAGGGTTTAAAAGATTTAGGGGACTGCAGGGTAATTACAACAGTATGCTTTGTTCTTTTTATTTTATGTGCTTATTTTATATTTGTGATGAATCATTTGCAATTCTGTCCTCTAACATTACCACCATTGAAATTTGAGTGGCCACTCTTTCTGCATTTCTTTAAATATTAGCTATTCTTAGAATAAATGAGAGGCATTGCAAAATTCTAATGACGACATTGGATCAAAAGTAAAAGACTAATAGCATGATGCCACAGACAAGCCCAATTGCATGGATATATTGTAGTTCAAAGAAACATTGGTTTGGAAACTGGACAGATTTTTAGTTTAAATCCTTTATTCTATGACCTCAAGCCAGATACTTTAATCCCTTGGAGACTCAGTTTGAACATTAATAAAATTGGGATGATGATAACACCTGCTTCAAAGAATCACAAAAATCAAATGAAATGATGTATACAAAAAACTTAACACACTTTTTGGCAAATAAGAGATACTCAGTGTAAACCACCTTCCTTCCCCCAAATGACAAAAAGAAAAAGAAAAAGAAATATATATCCATATATATATATATATATATATATATATATGGATATATATTTTATTTTCAGTTCTATAGTGACATATTATTTTTCTATAAAGTGATAATATGCCTAATTACAAGATATAATTTCCAAACATGAAAGTTCCAAAAAGATTCCATTTTGGATAACTTAAAAAGATTACTACGTTAATGCCTACAATACACAGATTTTAGTCTCTACAATGAATAGATAAAACTGAATAAAAGATATCTCTGTACAAATACAGCAAGCAGAATGATTTCAACTCCTCAAAGATATGTATTTAGGGCAACATTAGAGCTTACCATGTTCCCATCCCTACAAATGAGAATTAGATGGTGTCTCTGTATATTCACATTCTATTTTGACAGTCTTCTAACAGTCTAGATTCTTCCAATTTGCAAATCAGAGCTATTGTTATGAAACTAAAACTGAAGTAAAAACTAGAACAGATCACAACTTTCCAAAATAAATTCAAACCATTCCACCTAGTAAATGGGTCCAAAGCCATTACTATGAGTACAAGTGACTCTGATAAGCTATGTCTACACGGTGAAAGACAAGACATAATCTCTGCCCTCAAAAGAAATGATAGACTACTGAAAGAAGCAGCTTGGCTCTAACAACAGACAGGATGAAAGAATGGTATCTATCCTAAAAAGATAATCTTCTGTTTAGGCATAACTCAGACAAAATATTTGCAGACGATGACTTTTTTAATTGGCCAATGATTTTTCCCTACTACACTCAAACATGAGTTGCATTTATGAACTATGGAACACCCTTGCAAATGGTCAGTAGAGCTGAAATAGGGGCCTAGGAAGCCATACGCATTTCAAGTGATTGCTCTCTCATTTTATTCCAAGCCTCAAAGAAAGAGCATCTTCATATTCCAGTGCGGGCTATCACATCAACATACCCTCTTGATCCTAATCTGAACATTTTTGGTCTGGAAAAGGAATCACACAGGTACTTAAATGTATCTGGGACAACTCTAATAAAGTGAAGGCATTACAGGAGTGGAAGTGTGTGTCATGAATGTCATATGACAGGTGAGCTTTCTCAAAGTTTTAAATAGCTGAGTTTACCATGGCAGATAGCTTTTTGGCAATAGTGATACTGGTGGATTCAATGGCAGGAGAACCCTTGACAGAAGCTATAAAGAGTTCCTCTGGCCTACAGTTCTATCGCTCCATATGCAAAGGTGAATCACTTGTTTTCTTGCTGAATGGACAGGTTCCCAAATGGCAGACATCATGTCCATATAGTTTTCCAGGAAGAACTATAGCTAGAATGGCTACCAGAAGCACCCACCTCTGAAAGTGCAATTTTAATGCAAAGCTCTGAGAAACAAGATTTTGGAGTTAATTACTGGAGAGCACAAATGTTTCTTGCACTGGAGTGAAGGGAGTGACATCAGAAGCTAGAATAAATAAGTTAAGGGGTTGATTGACAGAGGATCAAAATGTACAACTAAAACTTAAGTTCACAAATATTTTATGAGATGATAAGGTGGTGGGCCCCTCTCAAATGTACAGAGCCCCAGGATTGCATAGTTAGAAGGATCTCCTAATTCTGCAAATGTATAGAGTCCCAGGATTGCATAGTTAGAAGGATCTCTTAATTGTAGACCTCTAGTTGATGAGGATTCTCAACTCATACTTGACTCCTTTATGAATCATCCCTTCTCAAGGGCTTCTCTAACCTCTATTTACACACTTTCTATGACAGAAAACTCATACTTCTTCTAACTCAAGATAAGGCATACATTATTGACCACTCAGCCAAAACTGGCCTTCCTGAAGTTTTCATCAGTTGATGGGGACTTCATTCCTTACAGCCACATAGAACAAGCCATATTCTTCTTCCTTTCCATTCAACAGACTGTCAGATATATGATGAAAACTCTGTTGTTCCCTAAGTTATCTGACTTGGCTTCACATGAAAAAGCTCAAAGTCCTCTCCTCACATTCCTCTTAACTCATTCCAGTTTATGATGCCTTTAACTGTGGCACCCAGTCCTCAGTGAAACTCCTGTGGCACAGTCTTAACAGTATAGAGTCAACTGCAATGTGATCACTGCCCTTTTGGAAAATAATACACTTTCTCCTGGCTAAGAGTCTGTTTGCTGTTTGATCACTACATCCCATGTTAATCACTAAGAAGTGTACTGCTTCTGCTATGAGGTCTTGACTGTGGCACCTTGATCTTGTGCAATTATATACTTGGATTCCATTTGATTCCAGTTGACTTGATTCACAAACATTTATGACGTACTCACTGTGTAAATGATACTGTGTTGGGGAGTGGGGATAACATGAAGAATATAATAAACGATCTATTCTGGGAATACACATTATAGAAGAAAAGGTAGAAGTATCATAATAAAAATTGAAGTGGGATATATGTTATGATTAAAATATTTAAAAGATCCAAAGACGAATGCATCATAAATTGGTAAACTGTCAGGCAGTCCTGGATTGGCTGTTGAAGGTAGGGTTTTGAACTTGGGTGCCCGTGTGAAACAAATTATGTTATAAAAGAAGATGGGGGCTGGGCACAGTAGCTTGTGCTTCTAATCTCAGTACTTTGGGAGGCCAAGGTAGGAGGATTGCTTGAGGTCAGGAGTTGGAGCCCAGCTTGGGCAACATAGTGAGATCCTCATCTCTACAAATAATAAAATATATATATATATACACACACACACGTGTATATATATATGTATATATATAGGCCGGGTGTGGTGGCTCACACCTGTAATCCCAGCACTTTGGGAGGCCAAGGTGGGTGGATTGCCTGAGGTCAGGAGTTCAAGACCAGCCTGGCTAACATGATGAAACCCCATCTCTACTAAAAATACAAAAATTAGCCGGGTGTGGTGGCTCACACCTGTAGTCCCAGCTACTCGGGAGGCTGAGGTAGGAGAATTGTTTCAACCTGGGAAGTGGAGGTTGCAGTGAGCTGAGATCGTGCCACTGCACTCCAGTCTGCACATCAGGGCAAGACTCTGTCTCAAAAAAAAAAAAAAATATGTGTATATATATATATATATATATATATATATATATATGATTTCCAGTACTTCCTATTTCACCCAACATACAAAATTTCTGAAAATAAATTATGTTCCAAAACCACTTGCAGTCAGCCTAATTATAGGCATAAATAAATATATATATATATAATTTATAATATATTATACATATATATTAGCCGGGTGTGGTGGCATGCACCTGTGGTCCCAGTTACTTGGGAGGCTGAGGTGCAAGGATAATTTGAACCCAGGAAGTCGAGGTCCAGGCTGCACTGAGCCATGATTGTGCCATTGCACTCCAGCCTGGGCAACAGAGCAAGATCCTGTCTCAATAAAAAAGAAGATGGAGTTCTATCTTTCTGGCCTATTTAAGGTTCCATTAATAACTATAACTAATAAGTGAAACTCTTAAGAATAAAACAAGTGGGTTTTTTAGTATGTGTGGGGTATCCAGGTGAAAATATAAAATAAAGTTAGAAATCTGAGTGTGGACGGGAGATATGATTTGGGAAGGACTAGCAAGAAGAGGTTAGAGGAAAAGGCTGTGAACCATACAGTGAGCTCTATTAAATTC
Source organism: Theropithecus gelada (assembly GCF_003255815.1). Classification (NCBI taxonomy): domain Eukaryota; kingdom Metazoa; phylum Chordata; class Mammalia; order Primates; family Cercopithecidae; genus Theropithecus; species Theropithecus gelada. Next base: position 146,042,803 of record NC_037689.1, on the reverse strand, counting down.
TATTACCTTAGAATCAACCATTGATATTTTGTCTGTTCCACTGCATCAGTAATTCTAAAGCAAGAAATTTACTCTCAAAAACTCTGAACAAAAACTAAATTTCTAAATCCATGACTCACCCAGAATAAACCTACTGTTTTAATATTCAAGTTTAATGTACCTTGGGGGATCCATATAAATCAGACAATCATTTTTCCTGGGATATACACACACCTGCAACGTGGGAAACAGATATTATTTTTAAAAGAATCATTTGCCATGACACCTGTTAGCAGTTCATGAATGGGAGAAATGGTTCATGTTTAATGAGGATTTCGAAAAAGAAAACAAATTATAATTTGAGTATCTTGGTCCAGGCTTGGCATTCCTTTGTCTTTATGGCCCTGTGATATGAAAATAACTTTTGTATGTAATTTATTCCTGAAATTAGAAGATTGCAGTTGATATTAGAGTGGAGAATCACCACATTGTTAAAGGTAACAGGAAATGCTGACGGTAGGATAGAGAGGTCTAAATGCCTTGACACTATGCCTTTATTAAACATACTTTTATATGTACTTTTGTCTGTTCTGGTCCCTCAAATTCTTTGTCTCTTCTGGCTGGCTTTACTATAAGATAAAACAACTGAATCAAATACTCTATTATAAATATTGCCAGATTTCAACCTCGATTTTCTTCCTGAGCTTAATAGGCAAAGAGTTTCAATGAGCTTGTTCACATTTCGAAGTGAGTCTAAAGGGGCTTGTTTACCCAAAATCTAATCTCGAGCAAACAGTTCACTGTAGCTGTACAAACAAGCTAAAATCATAATCGTATGCTATTGTTTCTCAACAATCTGAAGCTTTGATGCAGACTGTCTGACCTTTCCAGTATAATTGGATATGAAGCCACTTTTGTTTAAAATGCCCCAGGAAGATTCATCACTAATCATATGGGCTTGAACTGCAATGTTAGGTAATTCTACTGGTTAGGTTTCACTTAAGTGTAGAAGTGACTCATAGGAATCCCCTGTTCAGAAATGACAGATCAGCCTAGTTTGGAGATATCAAGAGGGGCTTTTTCATGGGACACTCCTGACAGCACTAAATATTCATTCACTTGGTGAAGGGAACCACCTGTGCCTGATTGCAGCACTGAAGGAACAGATAAAGCACTAAGAAAAGACAAGAACAAATGAGGGCTCGGTATGGTGGCATTTACCAAAAAAGATAAACAGTGCATAAAAACTTACCTGGAAATGGCATTTCTTTTCTTTTCCTCCTCACCAATGTCTCTTTAACGCCATTTGCACCACATTGTTCCCAGTTATCAACAATGGACGCCATTCAAACGGAGCTGCCATTACTCAATATTTCTGACAAGGACCAAGTAAAGTTTCCTATTTCCAAGCCATGTAGTTAAACAATTTTAAGTATGAGAAATTTTAGTTAGGAGTTTTAGATTTTTAGAAATGAACTATAGTTATGGGAGAATCCATCAACCAATTCTAGAGCGGAATTGAAGTAAAATTATAGTAGAAAATACATAAAAGGCCGGGCGCGGTGGCTCAAGCCTGTAATCCCAGCACTTTGGGAGGCCGAGACGGGCGGATCACGAGGTCAGGAGTTCGAGACCATCCTGGCTAACATGGTGAAACCCCGTCTCTACTAAAAAATACAAAAAACTAGCCGGGCGAGGTGGTGGGCGCCTGTAGTCCCAGCTACTCAGGAGGCTGAGGCAGGAGAATGGCGTAAAAACCCGGGAGGCAGAGCTTGCAATGAGCTGAGATCCGGCCACTGCACTCCAGCCTGGGCGACACAGCGAGACTCTGTCTCAAAAAAAAAAAAAAAAAGAAAAAGAAAATACATAAAAAATGTGACATCCACATGGATACCAAATGAATCCATTATATTAAGTACTTTTCCAGTAATAGCTAATGAATTCACAATAATGGCACACTTAAGATCAAATGAAACCTAAAAATATAAATGTCAAAATATCTATACATGGTTCACACTTGCAATTTACCTTTTCAGTGCACAGCAAATACAATGTCAAAATGCTTCAATGTTCAGAATTTTAGTTTAATACTGTTCACTTGTAAATTAGGTTTGATGATTATAAATGGAGTTTTATGTAAATCAGAGAGACAGATGATAAATTTCATGGGTTGGTCATGGCAGATATGGCAAATTTCACAGTAAGTTACAGACTAATTCACAGACATACAACCACAAATAAAATCAATTTAACTAAGTAAATTACACTTTAGAGTTAAAACTGAGTGTGTGAGTGTACCACAATGTGTTCCCAATAAAGATGCACTGAAAACTACATTCTAAAGCAATGAGTCTAGAAAAATTGTTCTTCAGGAGACTAATGCTATTCTGTAGAGTATTAAAATAATTTCAAAATTTTGTTCCTATTTTTGAACATCCAAAATCGTGGGTAATGGTTGCAAATAATGGTTATATTTTCAATGCAGATTCTTCTGGGATTAGCTTTCCTCATTTGGACATTATATAAATTCCCTGGAAGTTTTGTCATTTATCATGGCAATGAATTCTAGAACAATCAACATATTTTTCTTATCTATGAAGGAATGAATATCAGAACAGATGGAGGACCCTATATGATTCTTTAAAGTGCCATTTTTAAAAAGCATTTTAAATGTTAAAACTAGTGAGTGTTCTACCAGGTGTTGAGAGATGGGTCAAATATTTTCCACACATAAACTTGTGCTCATCAAAATACTTACTAGCACATCACTTAGAACACAATTTTGTCTGCGAAAAACCACTTTTCTCTAAACCTAGGAGGTCTATTTCAATATTATGGACACGATATAATTGTTCCTGCTAGCATTACAGATTTTTACACAGCTGAGTGGAATCCACCAAGGCAATTTACCATAATGGTGTGGGCACATGTGCACATGGACACAAAACACAGACACACACACACACACACACTCTCTCTCTCTCTCTCCTCATACCTACCAAAAAGTTCTCACAGAATACAAAGGGCAAGGGCCCCAAATTATAAACTGAAATTTTATTAGGGGGATTCTAGTTAATTTTAAGCCTTATAATCTCTAAGAGCTAGAAAGATTTCCAGCCACAGAAGACATTTTGACAGGATATTAGTTTGCCAATTAAATTCTCAGGAGTATAGCAACAGAGTAGGGCTAAATACAGATAATATAATTTGGCCTGTTGTTTGCAAAGCAGTAAATTAGAATCTTGAAAAATAATTGAGTCTACAGATGTTCTTTCTAAACAACAACAGCAACAACAATTTTTAATGCTTTTCTATAGTTATATTCCAAAACACCCGTTATTAACTTCTTCCCGGAAGCATCTGCAAAAAGCCAAGGACAGAAGAGTTTATTGGAAAGAACATATCAGGGGAGGGGGGCTTGTGGACGATGAAGTGCTTCAGTGTCAGGACTGAGGCTCTTTTAGAAACATGGTGGGCACTACAGAATAGAACCCCCTTGCCCATCGCCCCCCCCCCCCCCACACACACACTTCAACAGTTCTCCCTTCCTTTGGATCAATACGGGGCTCAAATACTCCCTTGGGTAACTCCACCACTTCAGGTGCCTGGCACATTTAATTAAGCTAAGTGGAACAAGAGCCTGCCCCGGGAGTCAGCCAGATTGCCTGGTCCTGTTGCAGGGAAGGCTGGTTTGAACAGAGCATCAGGAAGTTGAGATTTGGCAACTTTTCAGTTCATCTGCTCAATGGAAGTGGCCAAGGTAGCTTATTTTTTGTCTGAATTATCAAGTTTGGCCGTCTCCGTTGTTGAAATGACCCTGGTAATTGCCACATCTCCATTTCACCAGTCTCCACAACCCAAATATGTCACTGATATTTTGAGAATCACATCACATACCCTGACAGTTTCCCCATTTCTTAAATAGGATGAACAGTGCCTGAAATCGCATCCCATTTGTAAAGCGATATGTAACCTTTAGGTGAAATGCATAAGTTACTGTGTGCTTAAGCTTTTTAAAAGAAAATACAATGGCCCAAAACAATATAAATAAAATTTAATATTAAAACTTTGACATTTTATCAGATATACTTATACTTGCTCTTTATTTTGGCCTTCCTTAGAATTACTGCCTGGTTTTTAAGCACTCTTATTGAGTATGCTGCTATCCAAAGGAAACATATGGCAAGTAAAAATTCAAAGACAGGGGCCTATCAGTTTTCTAGCTGTAGTGTCTATTCTGGCAGCTTATCTAAGGACCAACTGTGGCTTTAACTGAGGTAAATTTCTAGAAACTGATTTTCCTCCTTCAAAGACCTAAATACAGAGCCTGAGTGAAAGTTCATCATTATCTACCAAGAGTCCTGACTTTCCCTACCATATAGACCTTCATCTGACTTTGCTATGACAGCACTTGCCCTCTAGTTAGGTGTATTCCATGCTCTCCAAAGTATCAGCACCACCCAGATGGCATTATAGATGCTATTTTCAAATCTCACCCCTACATTTTCCTTGACTGCTCTAAACACTATTTGTCATTATCGTAGCAGCTTACTCTAAACCAGAGGATATAAATGTGTCTGGAATCTGACTGGCAGGGGCGTCATAAACAGTACAGACTGAGTGTATGTGTGTATGCATGCATGTGCATGTATACATATGCACACTTACATATGCATGTAAGCACACACATTGCACATACAAAATGTGTATTTCTTTTGTTTCTTCTTTCTTTCTTTCTTCTTCTCTCTGTGGAGAAGCACAAATACATTTTTCCCATGATAAAAAGCCAGGACGGACTCCCGTCAATCAAGCCCTGTCTTCCCTGTTAATCTCTTCCCACACTGTAGTCAGCTACTATACAAACTCCTTAAATGTTTACTAGAATTATGGCATAACCACTCCAACAGAAACAGTGTATCATATAGATTTAAATAATGGAATACCAGAAGTTCAGATCCAAATAATTTTACACATTCTACAGCAACCTGGGTTATTAGGATTTTCTCACTTTAATCAATTGCTGTCAATTGATCTTTCTTACTGCAAAATAAAGCACAAGACTTCATAAAACGCATGTCTGCTTACCCTGGTATTAAAGAAGTTCAGCCCTATATCAAGTATAAAATCTAGGCTAACATAAAATACAGAAAGAAAAAAAGAAACACTAGAACTCAGAGTGGATCCCACTGCTTCAGCTGCACATTTTGTTTTATTTATATCTTAAGAGGGGAAACACATCTGTAAACATTTTCAAAGTTTAAAACACAATGCAGAGGGACTGGCTATATTATTATCTATTCAGAGCACGCAGTTTAACATTTGTTTATGCAAACCATATAATTGGAAACTGTGTCCATTTTCTGCTTGTGCTAAGTATTCTGTGTATAAATACTTTTTCATAGTAGATAAATAGGGTTTTTATTTAGGTCTTATCACCTTCATATTACATATTCATTGATTTCTAAACTGCCTTAAACAGCTCTGTAGCTGGGAAACATTATGAATTCAGCTTTGGCACCTTGGTATTAAATTTGCATAGCAGGTCACGCGTCGCTTGACATACATGCAAAATTGCACTGCGGCTATTTTACTACAAGCCACAAAAGATATTCAGAAACTGCATACAGCATCAAAAATAAATTAAAATGGATCAAAGACCCAATAGGAAGCCACTTTTTATAGTTTTGTGATGCCTAAAGCCATTTAGATGTTCTAGTCAATAAACAAAAGTTAGACTAACAATTTTGAGTCTTCCTGGTTTTATATTCTAATTACCAAAGGTTAACACGATTTTTAAAATGAAATCAGGACTGACTTTAGTCATAGTTAAGAGTTCAATACAAATCCACTGTACTATGACGCCTGTAATGACATGTGTACTCTAGACACACACGTATATGTTTATTGCTACAATACAATTACACATGGTTGCAATACATTCAGCATTTGCAATTCTAAGGAGATCTGAAATTTGTGAAAAGTGTATCGATATCCCATTATAAATTACCTGTCCTGATATTTTACATTCAAATACATTAACAAAACCTTTTTGCTAGGCTAAAACTATGACATATATTTCAAACCAGCTATAGTCATATCATTTATAAATGCAGTAAAATCATTTTCTGTGTAGAAAAGGCTCAGAGGCCTGGGCTGGACTCTGTTGCATCCTATATACAACAACCCCACCAGGTCCTTGCAGACGCATGACGTAAGCTACTCAAGTATGAAGATGATACATCAAATAACCTCAAATAACCAAAGTTCAGAATTATAAATTTACCTAAATTGCCTCTTTTGTTTCTGATGGGAACTAGGAATTAGATAAATGTCTCCTGTTGAAGAGGAAGTGGAAAGATTGAAAAAAGTGGGGACAGAAGGAACATTGTATATAACGAGAAATGGTATGAACAATGGCCTAGGGAAAGAAATGTGCCTGAGGAGATCGGATTGGTAAATGGACTGACCCATCTGCTCTAAATGTAGTAGCAGGACATAAAGGCAAGATCTATAGCGCTCAATAGTGATTATTCATTTGAGACAGTAAATCTCAGCTTACAATGATGATACTCTCTAGTAAGAGGAGAAGCTCTTTCAACTGGAATTGATTATAACCCTCAGTTGGCCATCAAATCAAAGGATTGTATTTAAATGGGGTATCACAACATTTGGTATATTAAAAATTATATTATAACTTCATCCATAAAATTATAAATCTTTTAACTCAGGGCCAAGGCCTTTGAGTACAGATCACTGACTGGATTTCCACGACATACACACCTACAATACATGCTCTAAGGTTGCTCATTTGAGATTCCTGAAAGTAAAGTAGGAACCTAAAGACATTTGAGAAGAAATAGGAAACCGATATCACTAAACTTTTCCAAAACATTCATTTTATAGGAGAAACAATTTTTTTCACTCATTTTTCTTTGGTTTATGCAATACTAAATTTAATTACATGACTACAATGATATGTACGACTGGCATTAACAGGGTTGGGAGCAAACACAACTAACCCCCACTAGCTATCAAATTCAACTGTTGGGAGCAGAAGTGGCAGTCTACCCAAAAATTGCCTCTGGCCAACAATCTATATGTCATGGGCAGCAGCCAGCATACTTCCCAAAGGGTTGAAAGAGTGTTGGTTAATCTTGCAAATTTTGAATTGGGTGATGAGTTAAGGGAGTTTCAACTGTATTTGGTGTTAGAGCACAGATTCTCTCCATACCTTATCTTGTTCTTAAAAACACAACACTGACATGTGACACAAATATCCTTTGAATAGGAAAGTAAAGTTTTAAAACTATATGCCATTTTCTTCCATTACCCTTTGGATAACTGGAAATGCCTAGTCATATTACCAAAGACTAAGAAAATTTGATGGATTTTCTTTCCAGGGTCTTCTAGAATGGTGCACATTTTGGAGTTAACCAGAGCTATGCATATGAAGATAAAGATATGAGTCAGAAGCTAAGTTGAGAATATTTGTAAGCCCTAGGCCCTTGAACTGAAACAGAAGTCAGCATCATTTCATCATTCCAAAATAATGTGGATGTTCTCTGGAGTTTGTTCTAATGGCATGTGGTAGAAGATTCAACATTATACAACACTGATAAACCAAAACTGAGGCACCTGAACAATAAAGCATTACTTCTTGAAAGATTTGTTTCTTTGTCTTGTGGAATGAGTGCTTTTCTAAATCTCATTAATTAAGGTTTATACTTTAGAAACTTACCTACTAAGTGATCAAATAACTCCATGATGTTAGACTTTGTTATTGTCATACTTACATTCGAGTGCTCTACTTTTAGTTAAAATCTACTGGCTGATAAGATGACTTACCTTTGGCTTTGCCCTGGCTTCTCTGAGAGATCATCCAAGATAATAATTTCTAAACAGAATCACTTTCTCTAAACTACATGTTTAAAAAAGGAACAAATTAGTTCAAAGCATTATTACAGACCACCATGTGAAATTCCCACATTCTTAGCAGTTTGAAAAATGTTTAATTTATGTTTATGTATTCTTATTCAAAATGTTAGTTAACAGCCTGTAGGGACCCAGTAATAGGACCTTTTTTCTTTTTTATGTTTATTAGCTACATTAATGACTGTTTCTGCAATTCCACTGCAAAGACTTTCGTTAATGAATGCCAATTAATTCTGAAATGATTTTAAACAAAGGGTGATGAGAATAACCAATCAACCATGACAGTGTAAAGAGCAAGCAAGCTGTTGTGGCCTAAATTTCCTGCATTGATTATTTGCTATCAGATGGTATTGTTATTCATCAGGCCTGTCTTTGGATTCTATATACATGCATTACGCTAGAGTGTCATTATCTCAGACATACTTGGGTCTCTGTTTCCAATGGCACGGATTCCATCATGACCAGGTGTCAGCAACATCCAAATGCATAGTCTCCTTACCTGTCACCAGATGGGGCCTGACCAAACAAATACAATTTGTACTTAATAGGCTCTCAAAAGATTATTGGTGAAGTTGAAATGAAGCTAAAAGTAAAACCTAGCCCACACAAATGGTAACTGGAATGGCTGGGTGGTAGTTAAAAAAATGTGTTTTATGAAGGCCAGGTGTGGTGGCTCACATTTGTAATCCCAGGACTTTGGGAGGCAGAGGCAGGTGGATCATCTGAGTTCAGGAGTTCGAGACCAGCCTTGCCAACAAGGTGAAATGCCCTCTCTACTAAAGATAAAAAATTTAGCCACAGGTGGGAGCCTGTAATCCCAGCTACTCGGGAGGCTGAGGCAGGAGAATTGCTTGAACTTGGGAGGCAGAGATTGCAGTGAGCAGAGATCGCACCACTGCACTCCAGCCTGGTGACAGAATGAGACTCCGTGTCAAAAAAAAAAAAAAAAAAAAAAAGTGCTTTATGATACCTTGTTCATGGTTGAAGACGGATTATTTTATTTTCAAATTTAAAATGTAAACATAAATTCTCAAAACCCTTACTATAAAAGGTTAATCAAGTAATTTTTCTAAACTCATTAAATTAAATGACATTAGCAGGATGAACACATAGTGCTTATGTGCATTTATCTCTTGGAGTTAAAGCAGCAAAACATGCAAACAAACTATAGGCGATTTGGGCACAACAAAGCCAATATTTTCTTTTAAGACTAAAAACACTAAAAAAGTTTGCTTATGGTAGATACCAAACTTTATGAACTCCACTTGCCCCTCCTCCACCCCCATCTAGCAAAGTTGATGGACATTAAATTGTATGCAATAGTCCCACACCCTTGAGTTGACAGTCCTCTCCATCTAATAAAGCCTTCTTCATAAGGCATCATCCATAAGTTGGTCTTAGCCAATTGGACAGCTTCTTGTCTGCCAGTGTTTCATTCTTAAATGGGACCCAGCTTTTTACTTTCACTTTGAAGTATGGCAAGAAGAAAGGAAGTTGAATTCATTGTAAATTCATGCCAGATAATAATGTATTGCCAGGTGAGGCCAGGAACATGCATTCCATTGAAACAACTGATTGTTTCTGGGCAATCTAACTTCCTTTCGTTGGGCGGACAAGATCTGATGTGTACAGAAGGGAGAATTATATCAGTACATAGCAAATGATGGCCTTTTCATATGTGGCTTAGTACAGGAGGCCAAAGCCAGAAACAGACATCAAGTTGACTCAACTGAAGATGATATAAGCAAAAGAAGCATATATCAGACCACTCTGGAGAGAAATGGTAGAAGAACTAAAATTAGATGTTGAAAATCGTTAAGCTAAACATCTATTAAATATACCACCATTAATGTAAAGACAGGTTTCTATAAGATGCAAAGGATATGCATATTTGTCCAGATGAACATATCCATAGTGTGTTCCAAGTGTCCCAGATCCCTGCCTCTTTCTGAGCAGAAACACTAATTCTTTCATCTTCTGGGAGAGTGGGCTGCTAGCTGCCCTCCATTGAGTCACCTTTCCAAGAATTTCCCTCACCATAAGAGAGCTCCTGACTCAAGGTTGTGCCTACTTCCTGGGGCAGCCCACATCCAATTACTAGTTGAAGCAGGGGCCTAAAAACCTGGTACCTTGCCTCAATTCAGGACAACTCTAAAGGGTCATTTCATTTTCTTTACTCCTTCACAAGTGTTGACCATAAATGCACTCCCAAGAACCTTCCCACATGCAAAAATCTTCATCTCAGAATCAGCTTCCTCAAGAAACTGACCTGAGATGGCTTCATTGATACCATCCTTTGTCTCTGCACACATATAAGAGAAAACCTAAGAAAGCAAATAGAACATGCAACTACATATTAAGTTTTATATGCTTATATATAATTATATATATGACACAAAAATAAATATGACTTTATCTTGCCAGAAATGAATAGTACATGCTTTATAAAAATTGTATACAACTCACCAAAACTGAGAACAATCATTTTAATCTAGTTTATCTCCTTAACAGGAACCTTTTCTTTTCTGAACAAAAACATAAGTATTAAGATGGCACACAGAAAAGCAGGTCAAGTTTTCTGGAATACTGTGGGTCTTGTGACACAAATCAGTAATGCTGACCAATAATACATCCAGTCCTCAATGCTTACCTTATTACAATAAAAGGTAATACTAAAGATTTTGCTTTGTTTGCATTCTTGAGGAAAATCATGTATCCCTTAGTAGAAGCAAAAACGCTAAGATGTATCATTCCTTGAAACTTTCCAATGCTGAGTTTTAGACCAAGATTCTAACGGTCATGATATGATCATGTATTTGAACATTTCATTGAACTTCAAGAGCCTGATAAATTCAGATCAAAATGTGAGACAGTTTTATCTTTCTTTCCTTTTTTTAGAAAATCATTGTAAACCCAATTTACTATATGTTATCTACCTACAGGTCTTCCAAGGAATGTTACTATCACATCTACAAATCAGGCAAAAAAAAAAAAGAACATTTTTGCAACCTAAGAAAATATGCAGTTTTAAACTAATAGTCTCAAGTCTAGTAGTTTTTAGGTAAAATGAATATTTCTGACTTAATTTTAATCGTTAATAATTGTCACTGTCTACAGCTGGGATGCAGGTTGAGTGGTGATGGTTGCCTAAAGAGTTGTGTTGAAATGGATTTTAAGGTCTCGATCAGGATTAGTGAGAATGAGTGATGCAATCATTTAGTAATGTCAGCCATCACTATTAGCCAGCTTCAATGTACAGAATATGAGTCTAACCTACTGAGCATGGCAAAATGTCCAGTCTCATCACATACCACTTTCCCCAACACAGCCGATACTCCAGCTGTACCAAACAACAGTGGGTCCCCTCACCACCACATTCCCTAGACTTTATTCATGCTGTGCCCTAGATCTAAATTTTTTCCTGCATTTGGCTTGCTGACCAATTCCTACTTACACTTCATGATTTGGCTCCTCACTCACATCCTCCAGGAAGCCTTTTAGATTCTTGTAGGTCAAATTAATTCTTCTTAGTGACTCCATGCTCATATTTCATTGCACTTTGTACACATTGTAATCATGTGTCTCTGCTCTAGAATATGAGTTTCTTCAGACCAGAATGGCAACTACCACAATATAAGATACACAGATATAAAATGAACAACTGTTGAATAAGTAAATGAAAGTAGGAAAAATGTTTTGACATTTTAAACACTTAGATTTCATACTTGTGAATGAAATGAAAATCCTAGATTCTGTTGTTGTCAGTTTATGAATTAACAACCCACACTACCACTGTTCTAAGCACTCTATGTTGGACCAATTCATTTAATCTTCACACCCTTTTTCAGTAGAATCTATTATCATCTCTGTATTGTTGATAAGATAACTGAGGCCTAGTCACATGGTTATGGGCTGAATTGTACCCCCTTCCAATTCATATATGAATGTCCTAACCTCCACTAACTCAGATTGTGACTATGTTTGGAGATAGGGTCTTTAAATAGGTAATTAAGATTAAATGAGGGAATATGGGTGGGCCCTAATACAAAATGACTAATGCCCTTCTAAGAACAAGAGACTAAGATACACACAGGGGAAGACCACATGAAGACATAGGGAGAATGTGGCCATCTACAAGCCAAGGAGAGAGACCCTCAGAGGATAACAACCCTGCTAACACCTTGATTTTAGACCACTAGCCTCCAAAATTGTGAGGAAATACATTTCTGTTGTTTAAGCCACCAAGTCTGTGGTACTTTGTTCTGGTAATGCTAACAAACTCATACAGACAGGAAGTGCCTTGCTGAATATCATAGAGCTAGTATGGGATACAAATCTGGGCAGTTTGGTCCCTGAGCACATGCTCTTAACTGCTAAACACTCTTGCCTCTCAACTGAGATGGGAAGCCATAGTGCCTCAAAATGGTGAGATGGCTGGCAGAGGCCTAAACACTCTGATATAATGAAGAAAGGAGACTGGACTGAGGGTCAGGAGACCTAAATGCAGGTGCCAGCTCAGTCTCTGGCCCAACACATAGTCCTGAGTAAGTTCATTCTCTTCTTTGGGCCTCAATTTCCCTAAATGTCGAAATTAGGTTTAGACTAGATGGTCCCTATGGGTCCTTACTGCTACATTCTCTGTAGTTCTATGATTCTATGGTCCACACTGCCAGAGAGCAGGTTGTAACTAATTAGTTAACTGGAAAACAAAAAGTTTTTTGCTCAGTTACTGAGTTATCCTTGACTTGGCATAAAATGATTACACATTCTGACAATTTGAGGCATCCTCTTTCCTGATTATTTGATCACAAGAGTCCCTCACTACAAACTGCAGTGCAGGCAAGTAGCCTCTTCTCTCTGTAAGATCTATGATTCTAGACACTTTCTTTCCTCTGACCTGAAAAGTCTGGGTCTGCTACATCAAGGGCCCATCAGTTCAAACAGGCCTTCCATGAGATAGGCTGTTGGGCCAGGCTGAAAATACCTGAGTCTTTTGGTAACATTTTAATTTTATATTTAAACCACACAGGAGTCTGGGATTTTATATACACAAAGAATACTTGAGAGATGGCAAACAATGTCAGTCAATCAAACACACTAAGAGAGAGAATCGGCTATAGATGATTTACATGTTTCTGAATAAGCAAGTAACTAATAGATTCCATTCATTGAGAAGGTGAAAATGCAACAAAGCCAGCCAAATACTTTCTGAGTATCCAAGTTTGCCTTAACAGTAGTAAGTCAATTCAGAGAAGCTAAGTGTAAAGTTTTTCAAATATGGTTGCATTCTGATAATAGTCACATTCTAAACAGTTACAATATTATTCACTGGGCACTGAAAGTAAAGGAAAAGCCCTCAGATCTGGCAATATAGCCAATATTACCAAAGGACATCTGTTCGACTCTGATTTCCCGAACACAGCCTATCATCACTGCTCCTCAAGCAATCAAACCAGTTGAATCCATGAACTAGAAAAAGAGAAACTCATTGCACAGGAGTGGTCCTGGGGACCACACACACTTAAAACCTGGCACCTTCCCAACCACAGACACTCCAGGAGGCCATTGTGAAAATCCCACTCCAAACATTTCTATTCATATCTCGTAAGATAGGCCTTCAGGACAATCAAGCACTAGTCTGAAAATATCTAAAGGGCAAGTGCAATGGGCTGAGTTTTGTCACCTCCTTCTAAATTTGTATATTGAAGTCCTAACCCCCACTACCTCAGAATGTGACTGTTTTGGGAGACAGGGCCTTAAGAAAGGTGATAAAAGTAAAACAAGGTCATCAGATTGGGCCCTAACACAATCTAATTGGTGTCCTTACAAGAAGAGGAGATTAGGACACAGACTTGCACAGGAAGATCATGTGAAGACACAGAAAGAAGATGGCAACCTACAAGCCAAGGAGAGGGGGCTCAGAAGAAACCAACACTGTCCACACCTTTGTCTCAGTGTTCTAGCTTCCAGAGCTGGGAGAAAATGTGTTTCTCTTGCTTAAACCACACAGGCTGTAGTACATACTTTGTTATAGCCAACCTAGCAAACTAATACAAGGACCACTACAGCAAGTACAGTCATTTCAGTCAACAATCAACCACATATGTCATGGTGGCCTCATAAGATTATAATAATGTATTTTTACTATACCTTTTCAATGTTTAGATATGTTTAGATACATGAATACTTACCACTGTGTTACAGTTGCCTATAGTATTTAGTATAGTCGCATGCCATACAGGTTTGTAGCCTAGGAGCAATAGGATATTCCATACAACCTAGGTGTGTGGTATGCTATGCCATCTAGGTTTGTGTAAGTGTATTCCATCATATTCACAAAATGATAAATTGCCTAATGATGCACTTCTCAGAATGCATCCCTGTTGTTAAGTGATGCATGACTATATTTAATAAGCCCCTACTTAAGTGCTAAGTTCTGTGCTAGGTACAAGGGATACAATGATAGATTAATTTCACTATACTCCCTGCCCTCGAGGAGTTTCCAAGCTATTGGGACAGAAATATATGTAAATAAGCAATCAAAATAGAATGTGAGACGAGTTTCACAGGCGTAAAGACTACAAAAACTGCAGGAACAGAAAAGAGGAATACCTGCTTTGAGAAGTCTTCCCAAAGGATATCAAGAGTAAACTGAGATTAGCTGGTAAAAGTATGACGGCACAGTTCATATAGCTGGAAGGTAGTATGTTAGAAGAAGCTGGCAAGGGCAGCAAGGGCCAGGTCACAAGGGGATCTCCAGAGTTTTGATTTTTATCTTTAGGCAAAGGGGGGCACTGAAAGATCAGTCTGGCTGCAACATGGAGAAGGCGGGGGTTCAGTAGTGTGGGACCAGAGGTAAGAAAACCAGCAGCAGAAATCAGCTGAGTCATGATGCTTACCTGTTGTAAGGTGATGGTCAAAGTGTTGGAACTACAGTTTCAAAGTAAATAAAGAAGGTAGGATATGGTGATTGATAGGCTATAGAACATGAGGGAGTAGGAGGGATTGTAGGTGATTCCAGGCTTCTGGCATAGACAGTAGCGCCATCAACTGTTCAGTGTTAATTATTATGAATATGAGGTCCCAATGGGAATATCCAAATAGAGATGTGTACAAGGCAGCTGCATATACATATCTCATGCCTAGTGCATAGTAGGTATCGAATACAGGAAGAAGGGAAAGAGATGCGGATAAGGGGAGAAAGAGGAAAAAGGAATGACTTACCATATATAAGTCTAAATTATTTGCCAGCTGGTTTTCTTTAGCAATATTTAAATGTTTAAACATCAATGTGTATTAAACAAAGTGGCACATCTCCTGACATCCTTGGTTGTGCTACACACACACACACACACACACACACACACTGCATAAAAACAGACTAGGAAGCTAGAGACACAAGCTTCTGGTTTCACAAAAGGATCAAACTGAAGGGAAATCAAAGGCTTTAAAATAATGAGCTCTTACCTAAGTACCAATATCATCTTAAGAAGTAAATATGTAGAAAACTCTAAATCTCATCAGCTAAATGACATTTGAAAATATGCCTTTCAACATTTTTTCTAGTATGAAAGGTATTACGTATTATATTTTCTGCTACCAAATCAACACATTGATATGTACCTAATTGATTTTAATTAAAAATAAAAAACAAGGATACCTTCATGTGAAAACTAGATTTTGTAATCTGCATGAATTATTTTTTGGACATCTAAAAACATTGAAATAAACCTCAAAATTGACAAGATTACAGGTTTAAAAATAAGTTCTTGGGAAGATTGTTTTAGTAGTTGAAACTGAAACCTGATAATTTGTTGTTTTTAAAAAAGGAAACCCTATGATATAGAGATGGTTATTTGTATTTATTATCTTCTTGTTCCAATGAAAATGCCAACATATATGACAATAAAACTGATGCTTTGCACATCTGAATATAGTCAGGAAAATTCCCCTAGAGTCACAAGTCACTGCTTAAGCGTTAAAGTATCTATAGAGACAATATCAATCCTTTAAGATCCATAGGTTCTTATTTTTTCATTTGACACAGGTTTGTTTTACTTGCCTATCTTTCTGTACTCATCTTACATATATATATATATATATATATATATATAAAATTTGCTAAATGAGAGTATTCAATAAATAGCTATTGGATTAATTAATTAACTAGCAGCATCAGAGTAAATGCAAAGATAAAAAGACATGGACCCAGCTCTCCAAGAAATTCTGGTCTAAACAGCACTAACAGAATACAGGCTTGCACCCAAAGGACCCCAATAGGAGGCAGCATTCAGTAAATGCCATTAAGTATTGGACAAAAACACCCAGGATTCCAGAAGTGGGGATGCTTCCAGGAAAGAGGAAGAAATCAAAACCTTCTGGAGGGCCTACTGTGTGAAGCAGGTACTAGTAGGCACTATACACATGCCACTTGATACATATATTATCATCATCCCCTGTTGAGGAAACTGACTGGGAGAGGCTAAGTCACTTGTCAAAGGTCCCTCAGCTAGAGTTGGGCATCTGTTTCACTGGTTTATGCCCCTTTTCACTTTAAAAACTGTCCTGCTCAGAACAATAACTCATACAGTCACTCTGTCACTATCTAGCACAGAGTAGTTTCTCAATCAATGTGTGCTGATGGATTAACTCAGTCTAAATGAAGGAAGAACAAAAGACAAGGGCATTGCTGCTGCATACATTTATGTGGGAGTCAGAAGAACTGTTGTCAATTATGGCATCTCTCTCTTCCTGGGTCTTTCATTCAGCATATGTAAAATAAGATCAATGGTTTCACCCCATTCCTTGATTTCCGGATTGCTTCAAATATATATGAAATCATCAGGAATTTGTCAGAATATAAACAATTAAAGAAATGCAACATTTTGTTATCATGTTTATTAGTTCTCACAGATTCACTTAGGCTTTGCTAAAAAGAAAATCCACAGACTTCAAAATTTCCACTGCTAATGTACTACTGAATTCCATGTTGATATTTCTTAAATAGAAATATCCAAAGCCATTTTTGCTTAAAATCTCCTGAGAAGAAAAGAAAGAAGAAAAATGGTTACAGATAGGAGTGTGTGTATATGTATGTATGTATGTATGTATGTATGTATGTATGTATGTATGTGTGTGTGTATGAGAGAGAGAGAGAGAGAGAGAGAGACAGGGAGAGAGAGAGAGAGAGAGAGAGAGAGATTGAGAGATTGAGACAGAGAGAAAGAGACAGACGATGTAATATATTTTCACCTGGACACATTCTATGTCAAAATCCTGAAAATTTACAAAAGAGATAAATAGACCAGTATTTTTTTTTTAAATGAAGATTAAGTGATATTTTGGTATGGGGGCTGGGAAGTAGCTATGCAGAAAATGGGAGATATTTGGAAATTCTAAACATTAGATTCTGAAACTATTACATACATATGAACATTGGCTCTTAAATGGTTCCTATCTACAATAGTATTTCACCAGAATCGTTGTTGTTTATTATATATAAGAATAGCTATTTCTCCACTGAGAATTTACTCTCCCATTCTAGAGTTTGGGAATGTCATTTAGTTATTGATAATACTGAATGCTTAATGGAATATTTTTAAAAAGAAAAATGCAAATTCATATAAAAATAAAGTCACCATTTGTGCTGTCATGGTTCAAGCTTTAAAGGCTCTAAGCAGATGGTTTCAATAGCCCTGTATATTCCTGTGGCATCCTCCAATAATTCCTGCTATGGGCAGGGATAATTCACTAGGTTAAAAATGTTTCTGGTTTTGCTTAAATAATGCACAAATTAACCAATGTGGAAAGCTAATTATTAAATTACTTTAAGCCACTGGTCATTGTTCTTCCTACCATCTCCCCTTTTCCTCCCCTCCCAGTGAAGGCAGCACCAAGATCTGAGCTAAGCAACAACCTACCTAGCAGATCACTTCTCACTCCAGGACTGTGATTCAGAGTGAATTGGCTCACATCAGATTTGACTCTAATTTGGGTCTTAACTTGCTTAATTTGCACTTAAGTGCCTACAGAAATGTCTATAGTCAGGGATGTCTACTGCGGAATCCAGTCTGAGTTATGCTACTTAAATCAAAAAAGCATTGCTTTCTCCTTAAACACTAAAAATACTTTTCAACAATTACACACATTTATTTTTACTTAGCTGTTGGAAGCTAAGAACCGCTTTGATTCCTAAACATACATAATACAGATAATACCTGTGGAAAAACAAGTTATAACAATCCCAAAGTTAAAATATGGCAATGTTAGTCAAAATGAAGACATTTTCCTTTTGGGCTTTCCTATGACAATTTGCAGCTGGAATGACCTAATTTCTATTTCACCAAATAATTACAATTGCATTTCTCAATTTAGCTACTGGGGTGCTTATTCTTTAAATTGATACTTGCTTATTGAGTTTCATTTTCAATCTTAGGAGTTTAGCTCCAACATTTAGAAAATCAAATAGGTGTTTAGGTGGGCCAGGTATATATTTGTTCTAAGTGCCTAAGGGCTATTTTGAGCAGTTACAGAAATTTGTGCTTATAAGAAAGGGCCGAGGTTAGAAATTGGGACTGCCTCATTAACTTATGGATACTTCCTTTACCAATCAAACTTGAAATAATGGCTTTTAAAACTTTTTTGAAGAAATGTATTACATTTTCAGTAAAATCTACTGAGCCTCCCATATAATATTGCATGAACATGCTGAATTTGAAGCTGAAGGTACAAACTTAAAAGCCAACCAATAGCTTCCTTCAAAATTATCACTGCTGGACATTGCTAAATTCAAAAATGTCAGAAATATAAGAGCTAACTATTTCTAGTTTGAAAGCCTCTGATTAGTAAGGGTCAATAATATGCATTAATTAGTTTATAACAATATTTAATCTATTCTTAATTTTGCTTCTGTGCTTTTAACATGTTGGTCTTAAGTGAGAGACATGTCTTTTGTCATACTCTTATTAAAAGTAGCCTCCACAGCTTCTTCTCCAATGACGACACTTTAAAAACTTGTAATGCCTTTCAGACCTAGATTGTACATAGGCCTATTTCATTTAAAATGTTTGTACAGGCTCTCTCACAGGGTAACTTCTAAGATATTAGGTATGGGTGAAATTAATGTATACCAGGCACAAATTCATCTTAATGATGGAAAGTCCACAGAAAGGAACTTTCTGTTGGGCAATGTTGCCTCATAAAAAGAAATGCTCTAAATAGTTCTCCAAGCCTCCAAAGCCAAAAAAAAGTCAGTGATCCAATAAAAGTAGTCTTCTGAAAGGCAACAAGCCAAATAAAAGTCTCTTGCCACTAAGGAAGAGTGCAATTCTAAGCCTTGACCAGGAATGGGCAAAGCATTTGAGACTGGTGTTTTGTCAAGAGAAAGGTTGAATCAGATGAAAAATCGCCAGGTTTGGAAAGCTTACAAACAAAAACTGCAGTCACAGCTTATCAATGGAGAAGAGAGAAAAATGCTAGAAATATGTCCTTCATACTTAAAAAAGACATGTCTCCCCTGTAAGACCAACATGTTAAATGCACAATAAGCAAAACTGACATAGAAGTATTCCAGAAGCATTTCAGACCTCTTCATTCACAAGAAAGCAGGGTAGCATAGGACACATCCACATGGACAACTCTAGAAGTTCATAAACATGCAAAGCTAGAGCTCAAAACATGGCATTTTAAAAGTAAAATCATTCTGTCATTGAGTACTATGTAGACTGATACATTCATTTTTGCAACCATAGAAATTGAAAAGAACACATATGTAATTTTAATTGCACAGATAAAAGCATCTGGAGAGCTCTACTGAAGATGTATGAAGCCCTCATCTTGCAAGCACAAAACACTTCACAGTTTACACAGCACTCACACATCCACAACCTCAGGACATATTCACACAGCCTTTTAAAGAAAGTAAAAAGCAAAGATTACTTCTCCCTCTGATACAGCTGAGAAAGTCAGCTCAGAGGGTAAACCTGCTAAGTGTATGTGTAATCAACACAAGAAAACCCAAGACCACACAACTCATCAGCTAGATGATGGCAAAGTTCTCTGTTGATCTCTCTACTCAGGTTACCTCAGACAAGAGTGTGGTAAAGCAAAACCTATATCCACTCTCATTTCCTGATACTCTAGAGCTATTTGTCCTTCTAACAATAATAATAATGAGAATAATATCTGTGATTTCCTGAGCACCACAATTCCCTGATATACTCTACCGAAGACCTGAGGTTTAGGTATTTATCTATCCAAATCAACTTTTTGGAATTTCTCAGTACAAGAAAATAAAAACCCCAAATAATACAAATTAGGAACATTTTTAATAAGTTTTTTGCTAAAAATATAGAATGTTAACTATTGGTAAACCAAATCACAAGTATAATGTTTTGAAAAAGATTCCTTTTTTTATGTAAGTAAATTAGCATGGCCTGATGAGCCATTATGTAGATTCTAAACTTACTATGTCCTTAGGCTTGCTTGAAATGTCCATCAATTCATCCATCCATCCATCCACCTGTCCACCCATCCTTACACATAAGATATACCTACTTGGTGCCTAGTCTCCAAAAACACCTCATCGCTGTTCTCTAGTTCCTGCATTTTGCATCTTTCCCAGAAGCAGGCTGGTCTGGCTGTCCTGTATTTCCCATGTAACCTGTGAGACTCAGGTTCACATGATAGTTGGCTATGGCCCATGGTGGCAGGAGGCCTTTGGCACTTCCATTCAAAGGACTGTAGATGTCGGGAATAAGCTTAGCCCATATGGTGGATGTGCTGAAAGTACTTCCAAATAATTACTCATTTTATTTTGGAGAAAATAACTGCATAGTAATGAAAAGCTGAATGGAAGGGCTTTTGTGTGCATAATGAGTGTTTATTCCGTTAGTTTTCTTAAAATTAGGATTACATATTTTTAAGCCCTGCAATCAAAACGTTCATAGTATACAAAGTCAAACTGAGTCACCTGTACAATGACCAGCTGTGTAACTTTTGATTCTAAACCTAACCACCCATCACTACCCTCCTTTTATTTCTTCACTAAAAAACATGTTTGTAAAGCTACATTATACGTTTGTACAACAGCTAAAGCATGTATTTATCACCTGCTGCTTTTGTTCTGTAATTATGCATGCTCTTTTGTGCATGTGTATGTGTGTGTTTGTGTGTTTCTTTGTGAGTATGCATGCTTCTACCAAAATCTTGAGCCATCCATCAGTAAATCAAAACAAACCATGGGGAAATACATGACAATGAAAATAACAGGCCTATGAAAGCCCAAAGCCCTCTGGTGGGGAACACAAAAACAGAGATACCACTGAAGTCCCATTTTAACATTCCATTCCTCTTTCCTTTCCTTATTTCTTTTCTTTTCTTTTCTTTTCTTTTCTTTTCTTTCTTTTCTTTTCTTTCTTTCTTTCTTTCTTTCTTTCTTTCTTTCTTTCTTTCTTTCTTTCTTTCTTTCTTTCTTTCTTTCTTTCTTTCCTTCCTTCCTTCCTTCCTTCCTTCCTTCCTTCCTTCCTTCCTTCCCTTTCTTTCTCTTTCTTCACCCTCTCTCTCTCTCACACACACACACACACTAACACACACCACACACACACACACACACCTTTTAGCGCACTGTGATCATCAACATTACAACTGAACATTTAGGCTCATTTTCTGGTGTTCTTATCCAAAGAATTCAGTGTGGGATATTTCTCAGTTAATTTTGCCCTGTGTACTCATAAAGTTTTGCATGTTGAGGATTATTTTAAAATACAAATCATCTGTTAATGGGTAGGAAAGGACAGAAAAAAGATAGCACTTGATAATAACCCAGCTATGCAGCCACCTCCCCTGCTCTCAATAAAGCATAAGCAGCCCCAAGGTATTGTGAAAAGTAGAATGTGTTTGGTGCCTGGTGTGATCAGGTGATTTCTGTTAACTTGTTCTATGCCAAAATAATCTCAAGTAAGTATTATTATCCTTGTTTTACAGATGAGGAAACTGAGACTTTGAAGGCTTGAGAAACTTGTCCAAATCACAAAGCTAAAGGTAGCAGTTGCAATTAAATATGACTCTACTCCCTTCCAAAGCAAGTTTTCTCTCACTACACCAAAGGTCTCAACTCTGGGTACATGGATTGCCTTGGAGGCCCACAGTTTGACTTCAGGAAGCCTAAGCAATTGTATAAAACACAGTTTGAGTATTTCCAAGTCACATTTTTCTAAGACATGGGGGTAGAGATTTTACCGGCTTCTCACAAAGGGTGAAGGCCCCAAAAGTTTATGAATGCCCATGATTTCATCCCAGTGTCTTGTAGGGCTTAGTGCAGATGCCAATACCATACTTCCCTGGAGCCATCCTAAATCTACCTGCCAGCATGCCCCTCTCTCTGCTCTGGGCTCCCATGGCACTCTGAACTCTCCTGCAACCCTGATTTTTTACTTCATTTTGTTGCTTTGTTGTTAATGTGAATATATCAAAATTGTCCTGCTAGACATAAGTTTCTTGAAGGCAGAACACAATCTTTTCCAGTTTTGTCTCTCTCAAAGCCCTAGCACCATACTCTGCATATGATAAGTGCTTGATAAAGGTCAAAGTTGATTTTTTTAAAAAAATTTAGTGACCAGTTGTTACCTACCAAAACCATGCTTACTCCTACTCTTGATCTTTGATTATCTAATTCCTGTCACCTGGAAGGCTAACTTCCTCAAATGTCAGGCTTGTTTCTGGTCAATCACTGGGCCGTCATCTTCAAGAAAGGCTTGCACATGCAATACCCTTATTTTATAACTTGTTATCACACAACTGCATACACATTTCCTTATTATTATTGTCTAATTGCTTCAGATATGTATGAACTCCTCAGCTTTCCAGGGGATGCATTCACTTATTCAGCATATATTTAATGAGCACCTACTCTATGTCAGGTATTATGACTGGAATTGGCAAAAATCCAGTCATCTCTTCTTCTAAAGTTTTTGGATCCCCCCGTAAAGATTAAAACTATATTATGCATGTAGATGTGCTCAATACATAATAAATGAATGAATACTCTCAACCTTACCTTGGCATTGCTTGTGTACTTTTTAATGGCTCAGGACAGGCTAGATTTATCCCTTCCATCTTTCAAAACATTGATTTTCTTGGAGACTAGTATGCTTATTCAGAGTTACAGCATTTATTAAGATTATAAACTAGTTTCAAATTAATTTATGTATTTAGGAAAATAATCACCTGCATATGTATATTTGAAATCAGAAGTCATGTGAATGGCTTATTTTCAGAATAATGACTTATTTTAAATAAAGACTTATTTTCAGAAGAAAGAGAATAAGAAAAAGTGGCCTGTGCTGTTCTAAGTGAAATGTATTTAGATTGGCAATGTTGAATGGGTAGCAGAGTTTCCATTTGGCATCACTAATGCCTCAGCAGTCCAGAATGTCACCCAACCAACTGAAAAACCAAGTCTGCTCATCTGGGAAGTAATTCTGTCAGTGGTCTTCCATTTCTCAAGATTTTCTTTCAAATACTACACAAATTAATAATTAAAGAGACAAGTGAAAATAAATATTAAGAGTTTTCCTAAACCATGTTCTCAAGGCATTTTTATCCCATTTAAATTTTAAAGGTAATTATATCGCCTACTGCCAAGAAAGTTAACACTAATTATTGGAATAAATAATACTGTACAAATTAAATAGGGATGTAAAGACAAAAATGAGTAATGGCTTATTCTAAACAGGAAGCATGACACTGTTATTTCTAGCTCTAAGTAATATATCCTCTAGATTTATGAAGACATAATTTTTAAATGTCTATTAGTAAAACCTTTTCTTTTGTATCATGTTAACTTTACTATCAGATTGCTATTTAAAAAATTAACAGTCATCTTTTCTCAGCAATCATCTAGCATGGTTTTACTTTTTTATTTTATAGTTTTTATATGTATATTGCTATATAGTTTGGAAAGAAATGTACTTATGTCTATCTATGTAAATCACATAATGAAGTATGTTGCAGTTAAAGCCTACAAACTAAATCTGGTATTTCTTCAGTAATTTATCTCCAATCCAGTATGTCTTTCAATGTATTATATAGTGGTGTTATATAATGTATGAAAAACTTTACCATGGGTTTTGGCTAGCTGTATTTCAGCATTGAACCAGTGTTGATGCAAACATAGAATACTTTTTTTGTTTTTTTGTGTGTGGAAGGCATTGGTAGTCAATCTTTCAATCTTCCCAAACTCTAAAACTCTAAAGGCTAATTTCAGGAAGATTCAATAACACACTGTAGCTACAATTTCCTTTCTTTTCCCCACAGGAGGTGAAATGAACATATTTATGTGACAGGGAGGCCTTTTCCTTCATAAGTCAAAATACAGAAGTTAGATGTTGCTTTTTCATATGGCTAATATGTTTGCTGGAGCCTACGAACTAAGGAACTTTTATATGTATCTTTGGGTTATGGAAAATGGCCAAGTTCCACACTGCACTTGATTATTTTTGATGCAAACTCTCTCAGATGAAGGTTTCACCTGTGACCTTTCAGGACTTCCTCATTCCTGAGTGAGGAATATGCAGTCTAAAAGCAGACTAATGTGTTTCTATGAAGCCAATTGGACTGGCAGGCTTTGCAGAGCCCTCTCAGAATCAAGAATCTGTAATTTTATAAATACTACCACTATCACCTCCACAGTCTTACTGCCACTCCTTGGCTCCCACTCAAAGAAAATAATGATTCAGTTTTCTCAGAGTACTGCTCTTTCAATTCATGTGCATTAACAGAATATAAGCTGTTCTTCAAAATGCTGATATTTTTTTTTTTCACTTAATACCCAGATTTATGGGTGGAGAGTTCAAGGATCAGTTCTGTAATTAGCCAAGGTGACGCATTTGGTGAGGCCTCCTCTTGCCAAGCTGCTATGTTCATTGCAAGAAGTGAAGCTTTCAGGTCTCAAAATCTCTGTGTTTACAGTAATTTCAAAATACAAAAGTATATGGGAGTTACAGAGAGAATTTCAAATAGTTGAGAACTGAGATGGACTGGATAAGTAAAGTCAACTAAATACATTATGATTAATTTATCTATATTTGAAAAAAACATAATTAAAATCCTAGGAACTATGGAGTGCAAAAATATTGCACACTCAATTCCACTCCCCTCCTGCTTTTACCACCAGAAATTCACTGATCTTAACTAAAAGGCAATGTCCATGGTCACCAAATAAAGGCAGGGGAGCTGAGTCAAACAGTTTTTGAGGTAACAATTTATATACAGACAGTCAGAATAACCCTACACCAACTCCACCAAAATCAAAGGATGTGATTTCTCCATCAATATTATATCATAGGGACTGAGGGAGAGAATAGTACAGAGTACAAAGTCATTCCCACTCTCCATCGTAAACATGTTCCCTGTGTAGCCAACTTCAGTCTAAAAGAAACAAAGTCAGGAAGTATCATAGAAAAGTCCACAGCTATCAGTACAAGATAAATTCAACTGGTAATGTGTTCATTTGATTTCAAAAACTACAAAAGACAAAACATAATTGAATATTTAATATACTGTATAACTAATAGAAACTTATCACTTCTATGATTTCTAAGAAAATATTCAGCATATTTTCCCATGCTCTCTAAAGTACTATCAAACCTCTCTGAGGTAAGACATTAATTTTTAAGTGATGAACAAAAAAGGCCATTTGTAAGAAATAAATCTTTCAATGAGGCATAAGAAAATGATCATGATTTTTTGTACATAGCTTTACAACAAGAAGCACTGTGCAAGCATTAATCAAATATCATGACATTCAAAGCCTTTATCATGACAGCATGACAATAAAAGAAAATAATAATAAAGGGAAATAACATACCTGTTTTGTGAAGCTCTCCATGTCAAAGAAAGGAATCTTGGGTAATGGTATCACCATCCCATCCATTGCTTGCCCAAGCTAGAAACCTCAGCATCATTTTAAATTCCTCTCTGTTGGTTTACTTTCAATGGCCCATCTAATTAATCACTGAATTCCACTGAATCAGACTTAAAAATCTATCTCAAAAATGACCCTAATTCAAATTGCTAGCATTTCTGGCCTGGAATATTTCAACAGCCTGTTCAATCTTTCTGCTTCGAATCTCACCAGTCCTAACATGTTACTCCCTTCCCCCAACTCCCCCGCCAATCATCCTGTAAAGATGGTTTTTCTAAAACATTATTTACCATGCTTATACCTTATACATTTTACCTTTTAATGATTTAAAAGACTCTCCATCATGTAGAGGTGATGCCAAGCCCCCCAGTCTTCCCAACCAAACTTTTCTTCTCTCTCCAAACACAGCTGACTCTTGTGTCTCATGAATCCCAGAAGCCATCAAGCCAATTTACAACTTGATGTGGGTTTACATTGAAGGAAATGCCTGTATTTCCACTTCTTCACCAAGAAAACTTCCAATCATACTCCAAGAGCTAGCCACAAGTTACTACCTCCTTGAAAAAGCTTTTCTAAACACCTCAGATAGCTATTCTTTCTCTGCTTAAAGAGAATACCAAACATATTCTATTATATTTCATTGTGACTTTTCTGTTTTTGTGTCTATATCCCAGACTTTAGCTACCTAAGATAAGGCAATATGTAATCATCTCAGTTTTCCAGCTTCTGGCATAGTACCTGGTACACAATGGGCAGTCAATGCAAATTTGGTAAATGAATGAATAAAAGAAAATACTGGATTTTACAGGTATCTAGTGAATCTTTCCAACAGTCCATAAGATAACATTTTCAGAGTTTAAAAAAATCATAATTCATAGTATCAAACTCAGTGTGAACTACTCAAAATGTTACACTAGGTTTTTAAAAATGTTTGTCCTTGAGCTAAATGCTTCCCTCCAGTATTGAATAAGACCACTCCTTCTAGAAGTATTATAATATATGTGGATTGTGGGTTCAGGCTTATGTCTCTGGTGTGGGCCCTTTTTATCCATCAATCTTGACTGGGAAGGGAAGTTAGAGCTTCTCATCTTCCCAAGAATCTGAAGGCCACATTTATTCAAGTTAAATAGAGTAGAACTGCAGAAAGGCAGTTTTGGGGTCTCAACACACAGGAGAGAACATTTGGTCAGACACCACTCAGGATGAACATCCTGGTCTCCATATCCAGCAGATGCCCAAGGAAGGCATTTCTGGATGTCCCTGAGGAAATCAGCTTCCCCAGTAAGTTCACATCAAGGTCTGGATGAATAAGACAACCTGCCAAGCAGAGGAAGACCAAAGAACAAGTTCAGTCTAGAACTGGGGCCATCTCCTTCACTGACTCCAGAAGTCATAATTCACCCTGTTTTCTATAAGAACAGTGACAGAAGTCACAATTCACCCTGTTTTCTATGAGAACAGTGACCTTGAAACTATACAGCATAGCAGCTACTTCTCCCAACACCAAACTTCTTCATGAAACTGCAACATCATTGGAGCATTCTTCTATGATACCTACTTTAAGACATGAGTGGCATGATCCCATTCATAGGAAGCACGGACCTTAGAGCCCCATTAACTTTCAAGGCTTTACGCAGTTCATTACATCTAAGATGCAGCCTCTTCTTTTTTCTCCATCAACCCATGTGTTTCCCAAAGTCCTTGCTGAACCTCACCTCATCTTTAAAGCCTTAACTAAACAGATCCTGTCTGTTATTTCTCCTTCATTCTACATCACTTAGGAACCTAGATATCTCCCTGCGTGCTGGGCAAAAATTTCAGAAAGTACCAAGAATGCCATAATTTCTAGCCTCCTTCAGAAGTCCACTGGATTTCTCAGCACCCCCTCCCCAAAGAGATACATGAACACCTAACACATGCATATGTGCACACACATACAAAAACACCCCTATATATCAGCTATGCAAAGCCTGTAGGGGCTGCCACAGAACATCAACCCTTTCACCTAATTTGACTCAAAGTCATAGGCTATACAAGAGGACGTGTTTTTCCAAGAATCTTAGAAATCTCTACCTCCCCATGCCCAAGTCAAATACATGCTTTAGTCCTTCTGATCTATAAGGGATTCCAGAATGTCAATTGGGTTTGGCCTAGGCCATCCACTCCTTAGATAAAATAATAGGTCTGGCTTCCTTTTAGCACTTATATCAGTGGTCACGTCTTTTATGTCTTGTGATTCTGAGTCCAAGACTGGGTATGCAAATGGTTTCCTGCCCTGGGAGTCCAGACACTCTAATTCTGAGGAAGCAAAAGGTAAAATGACCTTTACCCCACGAGTTATTAAGAAAAAAGATTCTCTTGAATGGAGGGTGAGATTTGTGGTGTTGAAGAGTATTTCAAATCCTGGGTACACAACATTTACATTCACCTGTCTGTAGGCCTAGACCTGGGAGAGCCTCTACTCCCTTGGCCAGTTCTCCCTTGACTATAGATACCTCTCCTGACTCTAGGATTCTGCTCTGTACAAGAACAAAACTGACTTTCCTCACTTTCTAAAAGCCATCTTCCTGTTGATAACAGGCACAAGAAGCAAAATGTGTTCTGCTGTCTGAAACTTTGTCTAGATCTAGCCCAGGGGTCAGCAAACTAAGTTTTGCCAGCCAAATCCAGCCCACTGCCTGTTGTGGTTTGCCTCCCAAGTTAAGAGTATTTTTTACACTGTAAGATGTTTGTAAAAGAGGAAAAGAATATTTCATGACACATGGAAATATGTGATATTCAAGCTTCAGTATCCATATATCGAATTTTATTGGCACACACCCATATCCATTCATTTATGTACTGTCTTTGGCTGTTTTCATGCTACAATAGCAGAGATAAGAATTTGTGACAGACAGACCATATAGCCCCTATAGTGGAAAATAATTATTTTTCAGAAAAGGTTTGCCCACTTAGCTCCAGCTCACAAAAAAAGTCAATTGTACTAATAAATTATTTTTATCTATTATCTGAGTGAAAAGAAACTTTATATTTCCCTAAAAGATTTTTAAATCTCATTTATGCACAATTATATTTTAACAGTTTATCCAGAGCCATTGTCTTTCTCATAGTCGCAGTCAAATTGAACAGCTTAAAGATCTGGCTCAGAAGTACTGTGGACTAAACCTGAAGTCAGTTCTGAGGTGGAGAAGCCCACCTACCTCCAAAAGACTGGCTTAGGCTTTTCACACTGAGCAGAGCATAGACTCCCTCTATTCTTAGTCTGAAAAGTGGGAAGAATGACCTTTCTTATGCAGGGTTGAATACTATTCCCTAAAAATTCCTCAGTACCTCAAAATGTGACCTTTTTTGGATATATGTATAGTATTTTCAGATGGAGTTAGTTAAGGATCTAGACATGAATCATCTGGGATATAAGGTAGGCCCTCAATCCAATAACTGATGTCCTTAGAAGAAGAGGACACAGAGAGACACACCTAGAAGAAGACCATGTGAAGATGCAGGCAGAGATTGGCATGATGCTGCCACAAGCCAAGAAATGCCTGGGGCCACCAGAAGCTACTTAAAAGCAAATAAATATTCTCCTCGAGTACTGGGAATGAGTGTGGCATCTTTTTGGACTCCTGGTCTCCAGAAGTGTGAGAAAATAAATCTCTTGTTTTAAGCCACTCAGTTGTGATATTCTGTTGCAGCTACAGGAAACAAATACGCCTCCCATTTGCAGAGTCTTGTACACTTTTCAGAGAACTTTCACAGCTACTTAGTTCATTTATTGTTACAGTAATTTTCTGAAGTAGATTATATATGGACCATCTGCATTCTTTTGCTGAGGTAGAGTGACACTCACCCATTTAGTGTCTATGAATAAATGTCACAAATTCTGTCTGTTCCTTGCTAACTACTTTTGCAATTTGATGATCCTAGACAGTTTTTATAATTAATCTATTTTTCAGGGGCTCAAACAATTGAGAGAAGTCTTACTGCTTCTATAGCAATTAGTTTCATGCCCACTTTTTACTGACCTCTTATTTACATTTAAGGTTTCTCTTGAGGGTGGCTGTGTTTCAACCACAGAAATTTAGATTTTAGCTGTGTTGTCTGAGGATTTCTGATAAAGTCATCCCACTAAAGACACAAAAACTCAGAAACTTTATGAACCAAGAAAAGGTCCTCTAACAAGTTGTGTCATATGTTACTCATTTAGGAATATTGCAAAAACACTACTTCTCACCATATTTTTAAATGAAAACCACATGACTATAACCTGTAATACCACAAGAAAAATTGCTCTTTTGGTGTGTTTGGTCCCAGACTTTTGAAATATGAACCTAACAAGGGAATTTTAACTTAAGCTGGATTTAGCTCATTATTCTCTTGCCCTTTATGTGCCAGTAGAGGAGCTACTTTTAGAAAATTAACCCATATATATACGGTAGCACACCATACACCAAATGCCATGTGGAAGTGTCACTAAAAGCCTGGGTCCTGGTCCTGCCATAGCCATTTGCTGGCTGTGTCCCTTTAGGCAAGTGACCCTTAGCCTCTCCGAGACTAAGTTTCTGCATCAGAAAAGGAAATGATAATTCCAGGCCCCATTAGAACTGGATCAAAATAAGATAAGATGTATGAAGGCATTTGTAAATTATAAAGTATAAAGGTAACAGTTTTTGTTATTGGCACCTATATTATAAACCCAAATCAAAGCACAGTTCACTTTAAAATGATGGTTAATTAGAGATTATTTTCTTTCATGTCAAATAGAAAATACCAAACACACTTACAACTCCCATAAAGAGATTTAATACTTATGTCTAAAGTCCCTTGCATTTACTATTTGGGTTGAATCAATATGGTTATCTACCTGTCAATTTCTCTTATTCTTTAATGCAGAATGAGAGAAGTCTTTTTTTATGACTGGCTCAGAAAGTACTGAACTAATCGATATAGCCAGTGATAACAAGATGATTTGGAATATACATAACAAAAGCTTACCATTTTACTGCATACTGAATCTGTCAAAATATTTTCCTAGAAGTAATGTGAAAATAGGAGTGCTCTATCTTTCATTATTTTAGTGGGTGGTGACAAAAGGATTAGGAGGCTATTTGCTGAGTCTACAGTTTGGTACTTTCTGGTAAAATGCAGCATATAGCTGTTACTTAAAAAAAAAAAAAAAAAAAAAGGTGAAATATAAGAATACCCCAACTGAATTGGTAGTCAATCCCTAAAAAGATCCAATTCGAGTCTGCCCATATTTACGTAGTCTTACAAAGTTCCAAACTGTTCTGAATGTGTGCAGGCAGGGCTCAGATCCCTTCATGCTGTTCTACTGTGGATACTCCTAGACGATTATGGGTTGGGGAGATAATGGCTGAAATTACTATACAAATAAGATAGGTTTGGGCTTAACCACAAAGAGAAGATTTAGAGCTGTAAGCAACCCCACAAATGAGTCAGTCTAATCTCCTCATGTGACAAAAGCCCTAGAAAGGCAAAATAACTCTCTTAATTTTACAAACAAAGTCCAGGCCAGAAGAGAAACCCACATCTCAGTATACCTTATTAAAACTATGCTTTGCAATATTTCACACTTTCCAAAGTAGAGATTTATTTTCAGCTGTCTCATGAAGAATCACTAAAATTATCAAATAGTGCTGTTTTAAATTACATCATCATCAATAATGATGATAGAAATGTGTATAACATAATAATTAATTGTTTTTTAAACAGAGTAAGAATAAATCAATCTTTTGGTTTCTTTCCAACCAAAAAAAGTGTTAAAAAAAAAAGACAAGGACTTTAAAAGTGAAGTGTGCCAAGAAAGATGCACTGAAACCAAATACTCTGATCTACCTATACAATGGCATGTTGAAATCACTGACATTGTTTTAGGATGTTGATGGCTAGAACCACTTGCATACAGCCTTAGAAAAGAAAAAAAATACATATGAGAAAGAAGAGGACTTGAGGAAACAGGAAGAAAAAAAATCCCAAGTATCTGCATACTCTTTAAGACGCCATCTTTGAGACCTATCTCTGAGTTTGACTAATGCCAATGAAAAAAAAAATGGAAGAGAAAGGGGATGAATGGAGGACAAGGACTCCAAGGGAAGGAAAGTATGGTATAAAATAGCTAGTTCAGCATTACTTTAGACAGATCCTTGGGAAAGCACACTGAAAAAGAAAGGATGGTTACAAGAGAAGAATTGAGATGTCCTTTCTTGTAGGGAGGTAGAGAACAAACCTGGGAAAGCTCAGAAATTACTGCTTGAATTGATGATCGCAATTGTCTTGAGAGAATTCCTAGGTCTCCTACGATGACAGGGAAAGTAACGTGTCAAGTTCAGCGTCACACTCTGGTTGCCACATTGCCTACAAATTCAAGAGAACTGGCAATCTGGTTTTTGAGCTCTCTCACTTTGGTCCCACATATCCGCAGCTGCAGATAAACTGGCCTATCCTTAGAACATACTCCACATTTTACTCACTTCCCCTTTCTGTATATGCTATTATCTCTATTCATCACTAATATGCACACATATGAACTGCTTTCCAGATTCCTCTTGAACTACTCTAATACTACCCAATATTAAAGGCCAAGTTCAAAACAAACTTCTCATTCATTCTCTGTGAAACCCTCCCTGGTTTCCTCTGTGTCTCTGCCTGACAAATCAGTCCTGCTATTGTGAGAATGGTCTCAGTCTCCACTCCTCAGGACGTTTTTCCTAATCACTTCTCTCCTAGCATCTCCAACCTTTCCATCACGAAGAATGTAAAGCCAGGTATTCTATCTGTATCACTATCAACTACACATGTTCAACTGGAGACCACTTCATTTAGCTTAGGGAGACACTAAAGTTAGAGGAAATATGAAGAGAAAGTTAGGAGGAATATGATAAGAAAATGAATTTGAATACCAATGAGACCAGTGAGTTGGAAGAGTTAGTAAAAAAAGCATAAACAAAATGCAACTACCAGGGGATGGACTAGCAGAGAAGAAGGTACAAAGCTTTCTAGATTCCACACAGCTACAAGACAAATACTAAGTTCAAGAGTCTTTTCTGGCACCCTAAAAGTATAAAGTTATCCCTTCATTTTGATGGGTTTAGAAATAGCCCAGATACAGCCTTGGACTCAATACTATTTTATTTTCATAAGAATGCACAAAAAATAAACTGGTGATATACATCAAGTGACATGGTTTGGCTGTGTTCCCACCCAAATCTCATCTTGAATTGTAACTCCCACAATTCCCACGCTTCATGAGAGGAACCTGGTGGGACGTAATTGAATCACAAGGGCAGGTCTTTCCTGTGCTGTTCTCATGATAGTCAGTAAGTCTCATGATATCTGATGGTTATTATAAGGAAGAGTTTCCCTGCACAAGCTCTCTTCTCTTGTCTGTCGCCATGAAAGATGTGTCTTTAACTTACTGCTACAATTGTGAGGCCTCCCCAGCCACATGGAACTGTAAGTCCATTAAATCTTTCTTTTGCAAATTGCCCAGTCTCAGATATGTCTTCATCGGCAGCATGAAAATGGACTAATACAGGAAATTCGTACCAGGAGTGGGGTGTTGCTGAAAAGATACATGAAAATGTGGAAACAACTTTGGAACTGGGTAACAGGCAGAGATTAGAACAGTTGGGAGGGCTCAGAATAAGACAGGAAAATGTGGGAAAGTTTGGAACTTCCTAGAGACTTGTTGACTGTCTTTGACCAAAATGCTGATCATGATATGGACAATGAAATCCAGGGTGAGGTGGGCTCAGATGGAGATGAGTTACTTGTTGGGAACTGGAACAAAGGTGACTCTTGTTATGTTTTAGCAAAGAGACTGGTGGCATTTTGCCCCAGCCCTAGAGATTTGTGGAACTTTGAACTTAAGAGAGATGATTTAGGATATCTGGCAGAAGAAATTTCTATGCAGCAAAGCATTCAAGAGGGGACTTGGGTGTTGTTAAAGGCATTCCATTTCAAAAGGGAAACAGAGCATAAAAGTTTGGAAAATTTGCAGCTTGACAATGCAATAGGAAAGAAAATCCCATTTTCTGAGGTGAAATTCAAGCCAGCTGTAGAATTTTGCATAAGTAACATGGAGCCGAATGTTAATAGGGAAAATGTCTCCAGGGCATGTCAGAGTTCTTCACAGCAGCACCTCCCATCACAAGCCAGGAGGCCTAGGAGGAAATGATGGTTTCATAGGCCAGGTCCAGGGCCCTCTGCTCTGTGCAGCCTAGGGACTTGGTACCCTGCATTCTAGTTGCCCCAGCCATGGCTAAAAGGGGCCAAAGTAAAACTTGGGCTGTTGTTTCAGAGAATGGAAGGCCCATACCTTGGCAGCTTCCACATGGTGTTGAGCCTGCAGGTGCAGAGAAGTCAAGAACTAAGGTTTGGGAACCTCCACCTAGATTTCAGAGGATGTATGGAAATGCCTGGATATCCAGGCAGAAGTTTGCGGCAGAGGCAGGGCCCTCATGGAGAACCTCTGCTAGGACAATGTGAAAGGGAAATGTGGGGTCGGAGCCCCCACAGGGTCCCTACTGGGGCACTACCTAGTGGAGCTGAGAGAAGAAGGCCACCAACCTCCAGACCCCAGAATGGTAGATCCATCAACAGCTTGCACCATGCACCTGGAAAAGCCACAGACACTCAATGCCAGCCCATGAAAGCAGCCAGGAAGAGGGCTATGCCCTGCAAAGCCACAGAGGCAGAGCTGCCCAAGACCATGGGAACCCACCTCTTGCATCAGCATGATCTGAATATGAGTCATGGAGTCAAAGGAGATCATTTTGGAGCTTTAAGGTTTGATGGCCCTGCTGGATTTGGACTTGCATGGGGCCTGTAGCCCCTTTGTTTTGACCAATTTCTCCCATTTGGAATGGCTGTATTTACCCAATGCCTGTACCTCCATTGTATCCAGAAAGTAACTAACTTGCTTTTGAATTTATGGACTTATAAGTGGAAGGGACTTGCATTGACTCAGATTAGACTTTAGACTGTGGACTTTTGAGTTAATGCTGAAATGAGTTAAGACTTTGGGGTACTGTTGGGAAGGCATGATTGGATTCGAAATGTGAGGACATGAGATTTGGGAGGGGCTGGGGGTGGATTAATATGGTTTGGCTCTGTCCCCACCCACATCTTATCTTGAATTATAACTCCCACAATTCCCATGCTTTGTGGGAGGAGCCCAATGGGAGGTAATTGAATCATGGGAGCAGGTCTTTGCTGTGATGTTCTCATGACAGTAAGTATCACAAGGTCTGATGTTTATTATAAGGGGGAGTTTCCCTGCACAAGCTCTCCTCTCTTGTCTGCCACAATGGGAGATATGCCTCTCACCTTCCACCATGATTGTGAGGCCTCCCCAGCCACGTGGAAGTGTAAGTCCATTAAATCCCTTTCTTTTGTAAATGCCCAGTCTCAGGTATGTCTTTATCAGCAGCATGAAAACAGATTAATACGTCAAGTGAAAAATTCTTAGCCTGAGTTGCAAACAGCAACTGGATAGCCTTCCATTCAGTGAAGCAGCTGTCTCATTTCTGTGTAGCTGCATGAACATATCTAGAACATATCTAGAATATTACCAATGGTAATATTCTAGCATTCTGTGCAGTTCTCACACAAGGGACCTGAGTTTACTGTCTACCTCACAATAAATAAAGGTAATTATACTCACAGTGATCACTACATAGGGTGTGAAACAAGACAGTCACAGTCACAAATGTTAGCAATAATTTCTCTGCTGGTTGACAAAGTTACCCACTAAAATAAGCTACAGACAAATCCCACATCATTTCTATCAAACTTTTCTAAGGCCACTAGTTTTGCGGCAATTGGAGCCTCAGAGAGCCTTAGATCACGGCCAAGAGCAGCATGTAAAGCAAATAACCCTTTAGGGATATGACACTCTACACGTTAGTTTTGTACTTTCAAAAGCTTATTGACTTAGGATGGAGACACTTAATATGTGATATCAATCCTTTCATGTGCATGTGATTATTTACTTGGCAAGCTATACTAATAACAAATTGCACCAAAATGCAAAGCTGTCTACACCAGCAGATTTTTATCCTAAGGTAAAAATAAACAAAAACATATGTAAAGAAATCATGTATAAAGCTACATTTATTAACAAATTCATTTCCTAATAAAACACCATCTGCAAGCAACCCTCAGTTTCCACTTGATATAAATAGGCCTTTTACTGTTTTCAGATGAAGTTCCCAGAAAATTCTTCTAAACCCAACTGCGGAACACATCAGCAATTTGTTGTTGTTATTGCCAGGAATGTTAATAAACTCTATGACATGAAGTTTTGTTTGTTTGTTTGTTTATTTATTTATTTATTTATTTTTGAGACAGAGTCTAGCTTTGTCACCAGGCTGGAGTGCAGTGGCGCAACCTTGGCTCACTGCAACCTCTGCCTCCCGAGTTCAAGCTATTCTCCTGCTTCAGCCTCCCGAGTAGCTGTGACTACAGGCGTGTGCCACCGTGGCCAGCTAATTTTTGTATTTTTAGTAGAGGCGGGGTTTCACCAAGTTGGCCAGGATGGTCTAGATCTCTTGACCTCATGATCCACCCATCTCAACCTCCCAAAGTGCTGGGATTACAGGTGTGAGCCACTGCGCCCAATCAACATAAAGTTTTTAAACAAATTATTTGTTAAAATGACATGCCTCAATTGAAAAGTTGACCTTCTGCAATGAAGTTGGTTATACTTCTAATATCCTTATTGTTGATACAGAAATTCTAAGATGCATTGAAATGTTTCAAGGATAAAAAATAAAAATCTCCCCACTATATACTCAATATGTGGACACATAAACAAACATGGGCACACACACTTGCACATCACATTTCAGTAATAGTTTGTGATCTCTCAATTCATAAATATAATGTTATCTGCTTATTTGTATATCTTAGAATGCTGTCTGTTTTCTGGCCATTCAACCCATCCCGCTTCACCCTCCCCACAAATGCACTTCACTAACACTCATCAACCTCCTGTCACCAGAGCCAGAGAAAAAGTTGAGAATGCTCAAAGAAATACTGTGATTGCTCCACGGATAAGTCTTTTTGGTAATAACTTAGAGTAATGTTACCACTCATCAAAGACAGCTACACTGACTAGGGACCCGGAACCCAATGCCTGAAACTTCTTGGCGCCAGGAACTGGGGCTGAATTCTAATGGTAAGTGTTTTTGAAAAGTGCATCAAGATTTAATAGGGTGAATTTTCAGACTTGGTCAGAGTTTTAGCCACATAAATTCCATTAGGTTCAAAGCTCTGTAATGCTCCACCCTGTCTGTATTTATGCCCGCATTTTAACCTGCACCCTTCTAAGCTCTCTTGGCGGGCTGTGTAACCTCTCTTTTCTTTTCCTCCTATTTTTGATTCTCACATTACCCTTGGGTTCTGTATATGCCTCTGAGTTTAGGGCTTTAAGCTTCTCTCTACTCTTCTGTCAAATCGTTCCTTGAAACCCATATTTTAAAATAAGTACTTTCTTCACTGATCTCCTATCATGACTTTATTGCACCTGGCCCGTTTTTCATACAGAGCTCTACCAAGGTCTGTTTGTACCATCACCAAAGGCTGCATGCACATAGGCTGCTCCTGGGATAATCGTCTCCAGAG
This sequence comes from Theropithecus gelada, assembly GCF_003255815.1. Taxonomy (NCBI): domain Eukaryota; kingdom Metazoa; phylum Chordata; class Mammalia; order Primates; family Cercopithecidae; genus Theropithecus; species Theropithecus gelada. Next base: position 146,005,326 of record NC_037689.1, on the reverse strand, counting down.
CTGATGACAGCTCAGACTGTCTTTGAAAATGTACCTCTCGTTGGTGTGCCAGAGCACTGAGTGAAAGCATGAAATCATTTCTGAATCTGGGTCAGCCATTTTGTGAATGTATAAGAGAGAGAATTACAACAGAGTGGATTTCGCTGGGTCTGTGATTTGTCACTCTACTAATGAGGTATGGAAACAGGCTGACAGACTGCTTTATGGGGCAGTGCTATTTCCAGATCAGTTCTGGCTGTGTAAGGAGGGAACAGCAGCAGATACCAGGGCAAAAGAAGAAACAAGAATGATATACCCATCTCCTATTATACTTCTATTTTTTCAAAGCAGATCTCTTTTTTGGTTTTTAAGTATTAAAGCCTGTATTAAGTCATTCCATAGAAATTATGGCTAGGATTTCTCAATGACAGAACAGGAGCAGAGCAGAGTAAGAAACATGCAGACAGAATACAACTGAAAAAGATATAACTCATGATGGATTTCCTAGCAATTGTTTACATTTGTGCATGTTATTTGATTAACATTGTGGCTTAGAAAATGTAATCAAGTAACCATTTTTGAAATTCATTCATTCAACAAACATTTATTGAATATCTACTATGTGCTAAGTATTTGCTAGGCGCTTGGGATACAGAGAGAATGAGGTATTCCTTGCTCTTAGTGAGCTCACAGTCTAGTAGAAGAGATAGAAACATAACCAAATCACTACAATACAATGCAATCAGTGCCAATCAGGGCATATAGAAGGTGCTAGAGGAGCCGAGACAAAGGGGTTTTTAATTAAGCTGAGGGGATCAGGGAAGCTTTCACAGAGAAGGTGACAACTGACCAGACCTGAAGAAGAAACAGGACTTCACCAGGAAGACAAAGGAGGGTGGGGAAAGACATTCTAGGCTGAGGGGACAGCAGGCCAAAAAGCAAGGAAGCGTGATAAAGCATGACATGACAGGGAACCACAGGTAGTCCCATATGGCTGGGATTTCAACTGCACATGAAGAAGTAGTGAAATATGTAGCCAAAAAAGGAGTATGAAAATAAAGGGTGAAGAGCCTTGTATGTGTGACTAAGAAATTTGGACTTTTCCCTGGAAGTGATGAGAAGGCACTGAAGAATCAAAAGCAGGGAGTGACATGGTCAGATCTGCCTGTTAGATGAGCCTGCATGGATGGTATGGAAGAGAGGTGAGACTAGATGGAAGGAGACCAGTCAAGAGGGGCTCTCACAGCAGTCCACTGAAGGCTCACAGGTGGTTCAAAGGCAGTGGGGGTAGAGGTGACAGACTAGAGAGATACTTAAGAGGAAGCTTGACAAGACTTGATGAATGATGATACAAAAAGCAAAACTGCCTCAGAAATGAAACAATATTAAAAACATACATTCAGAAAATATAGTCAACAGCCTCAGGCCTCCCTCCCTTTATGTTCCCATTGTCCTCTGAAATCACTGCATCTGCTGAGGATAAATAAAGGAAGGAGAGCCAGGGGGCTTATAGGGTCACACTTCTCTAACTCAGATAACACTGACTTGGAGTCTGTAACCATTCAGACAGACTGCCTGTCACTCCTATTGAGTAAGAATTTAACCCTACTTTCTTCCTCTGTGTTATTTCAAGCCTTTAGTCACCAGTGACAGGAATCCAATCTAAAGGCAGTGGCTTCTTCCAATCAAGACCTTGAGGTGCAGTAGACAGCCGCTTACATAGTGGTGTCTGAGAGGCAGCACCATATATGCTCCCCACCCAGGGACCACAAGGCCTGGAATCCAATCATTAGCGATTCATTCCTCAGAAGAGGCTTTGGTGCCTCTGGACTTCTCTTTTACAAGGCAATGATTCCTGAGATGGGTAGGATATTTAGTCATTCTAAACCAGTGGGCTTTAGTTACTTGTAATGCCTTTTGCTTTGACGGAAAGAATGAAGGTAGAATAAAAGGGCTATGTAGATACCTGTGGAGGAAGGAGATGCAGAAGGGAAGATTGATGGATATGGAAGATAACATTAAGATCTTGCCAAGGAATAGCTCTGTAATCACTCAAGAAACTAAAATTCTTAAAGAATTCCTTCTATTTCAGGTTCCAGCAAACCACACTTCTACATTCTTCTACTTTAAGAAACTTCTGTATTTTAGGTTTAGAATATGCTATTGAGTAGTGAAGGCCTATAGTGACTCGCAATCTTCTCATGAACCTCATACTACTTATGACCAATTATAATCTCAAATGTCATTAATTTGTACATAATATTACTACAATTGTATTTTATGAAACTCTTTTATAACTCCAACTTGTCAATCATTCAGTCAGACCAACCTTGTCTTTTGTCATTCCAAATTATGGAGATTTAACTGTGTTTGCAGCGTGTTAATCAGTTATGTCACAAGTGACAGAAGATCAAAATTCAGACTCTGAACTTGAAGAGTATCCTATACAGCTCAATAAGGTAAATGAGAGCTGCTTGTGAATACTGGATTATAGAGGTTAGAGCAGGGAAATTTAAAAAAGTGAAACCAAACAAAACTTTAAAAATTACTTACTTCACTTGTTTGGAGGATGGTGAACTTTGGCAGTTTAGTCTTTGAACTGGCTGCACTGGGTTTTCCATCCAAGAGTGTTCCAAATGACAGATTCCCAAAGCTGTTCTCAAATTCAATTGAAGGTTTCAGTGTTGGCGAGATGTCTGGTGCTTGGTCCTGGCCATCCATGGGTCTCACGTATGCAGTTGGCTTTTGCTGCCCCATGCTTGTTTTGCAGTAAAGCCCTGGTGGGAAGTTTTGAACTGAAAGGCCACTGCTAGGAGCTAATAAAGAGGAAGCCACTAGGGGAGACCCAGGTGCTTGCACGGCGAATTCAGATTTTTCTGGTGAATTGGATTGAAAGATTTCTTTGAAAGCATCTTCTCCACTAGACTTAGGGTTACTGTCTTCCTTTGCAGATGGGTTTGACTCTTCAACTTCTCCAATCTGGGGCTGTTCAGCTGGGTAGACAAAGAAGTCTTCCAGTTTGGCTTGAGACTGGTCCTGTGTCAAAGTCTGCATCTTGTTTGGCTGACCACTGGCCTGGCTTGCCAGTACAGTGCTAGGGTTATGACTATCACGTGACCACTCAGGTTTTGATTTTCTGTTGCTATGTATTAGAGTTGAATTCAGTATCACAACAGAAGGTGGAGGCATTGGTGCTGAAGGATGGGTATTATCCTGGTGAGGTGGAATTATTCTGTTCTTTTGTTCTGGAAAAAAGCTTGGTTCATTTTTGTTGATGGGATTCTGGGGCACAGAATTCTTTGGAATTCCCACTAGATGATTCTGATTAGAATGATTAGTTAGCAAATCCTTCATTTCATCATAGTTTCCAAGCGTGTTCTGGACTCGGTTGGCAAGTGCATCACCTTTGTTTGTCTAAAATAACAAAAAGATGGGGGTGGGAGGAGAGAGAATGAATAGGTTTGTGTTTCCTAATGTTAATGTTTCAAACAGATGCCCTAAGTAGACTACCATACGGGGTTCTTTGAAATTGTCCTGTTGCCATATAATTTCATGCTTTTCATGTGCTATGTAAGAAAAAAAAAATCAATAACACTATTGAAAAAGCCTCTTGGAATGAGTGGGTATGACTAACATTTGTATACTCCCTAGCCAGTTCTTAAACATGTTCATTGATAAAAAGTTTTAAATTATATCATTTATTAATTTTATTAGAAAAAATAATTTATTCTGTGACAGATGAGCTGAATTGCTACATTCTACATTGTGATTAACAACTTTTGCTTACCAATCATTGGAGTTATAATGGAATGTTCTACCTATATAAATGTTTGACATATCAGCCTTTGTACCACATTATACCATGAAAAAGGCTTAGGCTATTGGATAACAAAATCAGTTAAATTGTACTACGATGACTATGATAAGTTTAGAAAAGGAATGGAATTAAACAGCATCTAATTGAGCTAACTTATGACTAAAGTGAATCTGATTCCTTCTAATCAAAGAACTGTATGAATTACTAGTGTTTGCCTGTATATTCTGGAAAGACTGTGTTTACATATTGATGATTCACACTCATTTACTTTGAAATGGTGCAATTGTTTTCAACAGTGACTCAAACCCTTCTGTGTCTTTTCAATTATTAAGGAAAATTTATTCAAGTATTTAAACTGTTGTTTAAGTAAACCAAAACAAAGTTATCTTTTCAAAGTGATGTTAGCCTAATGTAGAGCAGTTAGAGAGGCAACTAAATCATTTTATGGACAATCAGTATACCAGCTACACCACCCCCTGTGGGATGTATTTGTTCTATTAAAATGGCTGTGATTGTTTTTAAAATAATTATGCTCCTGCATGGGTTTTTGTAATACAGAAAGCAAAGTTATCATACTAAAAAATGATGGGTAGCTGTATACTTGGAAATGACTTTGATGCAAGCTCAGTTGTTCACCCCCAAAAGTGGCTTTCTTTATTCTCTTTATATGCCAAAGAGGTTATCAAAACAAGCTGCTGAATTCAGAAAGCCAAAGGACTTTTTTGTACCTAGGCTGTACTATCCTGGCCCAAGATGTTGCAATGATAGAAGGCTACCAGTATTCAAGGAGCCATCTGGGAAGTGGGCCACAAAAGATATCACCCTATGTGGCCTTCAAGTCCCAGAAGCCATGGGTACATTTTCAATGCACAGGAGGGAGTGACCATCTAACCATTGGTACACTCTCTGCTGAAGACAGTTGTTTAACATCTAAAATTTTTCACATGCCATTAACACAGCCCAGTCTCCTGGTGTACACAGGGAGTATACCTATCCAGGGCTAGCATCTCAGTCTAAACTTAGGTTGTATGGCTGTGTGTTTTCCTCTTTATGTGAAGATGGGAGGATATGCAGATGGATAGAGGGCGAAGTGCCAGAAATGGGTGAAATCGTCTGGGGAAAGCAAACGTAGAAAGAGAAGATAGGGATTCGCAGAGAACCCTGGGAAGCATCAACCTTTAAGAGACTGAGATAAGATGAGGAGCCAGCAAATGATACCAAGAAGGAACAATCAGAGAGAGAATCAAACCAGTAATCTTGGCCTCATTATCAGCACCATCTCCATATACCATATAAAGTATTTTATTCATACCGTGTATGTGAAACCATATGATACACTTCCAAAGAAATGAGGGCAATAGAAGAAATATAAATTTCAAAGATTAAGGAAAAGTATGCTAAACATATGCTAAGGGAGCTCTGTCAGGGACAGATATTTTTAGAAATCAAGTAACTACATGTCAGTTTTAGTTTGCTTATCCTCCAATCATATATTGCATCATATGCAACCTTAGTATTGAAGTAGTGATTAAACAATTAACATTCTCTATAATCCTCAGCTGAATAATCACTCTGTTTTCAAAAGTACATCTGAAAGATATATTAAAAGTTATAGATGGATAGAAGTCACTTTTACTTCCTAAAAGTCTCTAGGTTTGTCATTTTTAAAGGCAGGAATTACTTTTCAGCCCAGACAAGAATAAACCCTTTGTATATAGTGGTCTCCTTCAACTGACTTGCACAATGAACCACATGGACAGCAGCCAAAACCAGGCTCCCTGTTCAATCTCTAAATTTAAAAAAAAAAAAAAAAATCATTGTGCTGAGGGTCCAACAAGAATCTGATGCAAGCTTTAAACATTTGTAGGTTATTTTGGCCTGTCAAACAGATTACCTCGTGGGTCAGATGTTTGCCTCATGAACAGTGATACCCGGCCATATTCAATGATCTGACCCAACAAGGGAAAACAATACATTTCACTTCCCATTAGAATGCCTTCATTCTATTATCTGGCTTTCACAGAAACAGAGCTCTGCAAAATCAGAACCTTGTCCCTAGGTGTCATAGAGACCACTGTAATACCTCCATGCCCTGAGAAGTCATTGTAGTCTCCTTAAGGAAACATAATCAGGACTTAAGAACATGAAAGCTCATTTGCTTACAAGCAAGCTAGTCAAATTCCTGTTCTTGTTTCAGGAGTAAATAAAAGAGGTTCATATTTTCCTCAGTAGGGAGAACCTTGCCTACCTTTGTAGTATCTCTTCATTGACAATTACTTATAATGATCTGGGTTTCTGAAGCAAGCTTAGATATATTTTTCCATAGCTAGGTTACAAAAATATACTTGAAATTAAGAGAATTTCTAAACTGGCCAACGTCTAAAACTGTGTCTATGTGAACAAAATTAGAGGAAAATTGAAATTTCTCTCAACGAGTCTAGAAAATCAACCTTCTACTACACAGTGTATACTACACTTATGATAACTTTTCTTGAATAAAACTACGAGTTCTTAAAGGTCAGAGACTACATTTCACTTATTTTTATATACCCAAGATGTAGCACCATGTCTTGTGCTTATCAAATACTCAATAAATTTTTATAGAATTGAATAGGATAAATTAAAATTCATACCCTGTCTATATCAAAATAAAGAATGTGCAATGGCTGGAGTCAAAGGTACATAATAGAAAGCAAAAATCAGGCTAACTTGGTTACTATAATTTAACATTAAATTAACTTTGAGTTTCCTGGTAGCTAAGGCAAAAAGGAAAAGCTCGTAGGTTACAGAATTATCTTTGATCGAAAGAAGCATATCCTAATTCATTAAACGACACAAATGGTTGTCTGATAATAAAATGTGAACAGGAATTCCTCTCATTGATATGTTTAGAAGAACAGTTGAGCAATGAAACAATTTTTGGGGCCTCATTTTCCAAGATGATGCAAATATGTCTTCATGTGGCTTTTTCTTATGATGACTAACTCAGTGAAAGCATGTCTGTATGTGGACTTAGAGGTCTAGGCTAATACAATCCAGGCATGCAGCTTTCTTGCACACTAATGACACAGGAGTGAAGCTGTGATAACCTGGAGAAATGAGAGATGTCATCTCCCTTAGACTAGTTTCCTCATAGAGCAATTGTCTCAGAAGGACGTGTGACAGGAAATGTATAGCACACAGTTCAAGGTTGAGTTCACTGGTGATGCTTTCTGAGTTGCTGATTGAAGGAAGATCCATATGGTTTGCATAACAGATGTTCTGTGGCTACACGTAGGAATTATTACAGTAGTTCTTAAGACAGACACTGGTAAATTTGGGACCCTCCTGAGGCAGGGTTATGCACAGAGGACACATGGACACAGAGCCTCAAGAAGTTCACCATTCAACAATTGGCATATAATTAGCAGTCCAGTCCAGGTTGTCAGACTAAGCACTCCACCTTCCCACCACTGGAGGTGGGTAATTGTCAATCAGTTTTTAAATTTCTCAAGATGGAGATACGAGAACCACTGGATAGAAAACCTAATGGGACCCGAAATACATTTATACACACCTACACAATGTACTCTCATTATATACCATAGCAACTTCGGATTCATACTAAATGTTCTTTTTCACCCTCCTGAGTCTTAGTAATCCTATTAAGGAGCAAAATATTCTTGATAATCTTGATTGAACATTATAAACGTGACAAAAATGAAACTCAGCCATTTTAATCAATTATATGCTTCTTTCAATTATTCAATTCTTTACTTACCGGTCTAGATAATTGGTTGATTCTTTAAAGGTAACCTCTGCAGCCTTTATTTTCTAAGTAATCACAATTTCTCTATCATCAGGAAATGCATTTTCCAAGTATTTTCAGGCATAAATTACATGTCTGGTTTGTGGCTCATGACTAACAGCATTCCTTCATTTAAGCTTTTTCGCCTCTCATTACTTCAGGAAATGCAAACTTCCCTCAGTTTGTTTCTAATGCTATCTACAAATCAGTAGTATAATTTCATTGCATGCAAGACTAATGTGCTAGGAGGCTATTGTACCATATTATTTCTTTTTAATATAAGTAGCAAAATAATTTAAGTTTTGAAGCTCTTTTTTTTCTTTTATTTTATTGTGGCCAACATGTGATTTAGTAATTCATTTTTTTCTAATTCTAGTATTTTTGCAGTTAATCTCTCTAAGCTCTAAGTTTCTATTTCCTTCTTTACTCTAATTATAATAACGATAATACCTGAATTTGTATAGCACCTTACAGATTTCAAAGCAAGGTTTCCCACATTATTTCATTTGATCCTTAAAACAACCATGTGAGTCAGCAGAGTAGGTCTGGCCTCCATCTGGCCTCTACCTCTATGTGCCCCAACACAAATGACCTTGGGTAGGCCACTTAATAATCCTCTCTGCACCTCAGTTTCCTCATTCCTATTGGGCTATAAAGAGTCATAGAATGTTACTATTTTTATTAATTACTATGATTCAATCCAGAAAGGAAAAAGAAAACCTATGAATCAGAGAAAGGGAGTTTCTTCTCCACTGTCATCCAGCAGGTAAGCTGATCAAGTCTTCTGACTTCCCGTCAGAGGATAAATAACTTCCTGTTACAGATACGGAATCATACAGAACTGGATGCAAAGTCTAAATTCACCATGTATAAGGATATGAAAATGCAAAGAAGACATCTCGATTCTCTGAGTTAAAATTCCTCATGGAAAACATGGGAAAATTGCATACCCCAGTTGTTATAAGGTCTAAATGAGCACACACATGAAACTCCAGCACAGTGCCTAGCACACAGTAAGCTGGCATGCACTTGTTACATGCCAGTTCCTTACCAGACTTAGTGCACTAACCTAGACAAGTCAAATGGCTTCATGTTTTTCAGGAATATTTGAAGACATCCTTCTCAACAGCATAACACAAACTCCAATTTGAAAATCACATGCTACAAAAGCAGCCCAAGAGAGAAGTTCCCTATCACTAACCAAATCTAGGGACGGTCAACATTCTCTCCATTCTAGCAGTGGTAGAAGCAAAGAAAAGAAGGGAAAGAAATTAGCCAGGAACATGAGAGATCACCATTTATCTTTCTGCCAAGAAAGGATAATAGGTCCTAGAGATCAGTGTTCATATTGGCTAGTTTATGAACCACTGGCGCTATTGGACAGGTAACTGGACCTTGTTTTAGGCTTCAGGGTAGCAAGAACTTTCCTGAAAGTCTTGACCCACCATCAGGAATGTTTATTCTAAATTTGATAAGTCCTCCCACTGCCACCTTAGGGAAGAGCTGTGGTATGTTCTCGTTTCTACCAGTGGACCATGGGCCAGCTCTAGGACCCCCATGACCACTGCCATGTCAGCATGTCCTGATACTCCAAGGGTATCCAGCCCAGTCTTGGTCTGGAGAGCCTTATGGAGGTGCAACATCAGTTCTAGTATTCTGTTACTCCTCAGTGCTGTCCCAGGGAACCCTGAATGTGGACACAGCTCAAGATGACAACCAATCATCAAAGCAAGGGTGAAAGAAAAATAATTATTAGGTCAACAATCACTAGCATTATTCTTTTTCTTCACAGTTTTGACTTAAGAACAAAGGTTTTGGCTAGGCGTGGTGGCTCACGCCTGTAATCCCAGCACTTTGGGAGGTCAAGGTGGGCAATCACCTGAGGCCAAGAGTTTGAGACCAGCCTTGCCAACATAGTGAAACCCCATCTCTAGTAAGAATACAAAAATTAGCTGGGCATGGTGGTACGCACCTGTAATCCCAGCTACTTGACAGGCTGAGGCAGGAGAATCACTTGAACCTGGGATGTGGAGGCTGCAGTGGGTCGAGATCGTACCACTGCACTCCAGACTGGGTGACAGAGTGAGACTCCGTCTCAGGAAAAAAAAAAAAAAAAAAAAAGAACAAATGTTTTTCCTCATCAGGAAGCACAAAGGTAACAAGCTACTAATCATGCAATACGCCCTGCCCCACACTATACTAAATGCTCCCATCTATGTCTCTACTTGATGTACCCTTGTAATATCAAGACAGATGGCTTTTGAAACTTCTGAAAATGTTGATAACAGATTTTTTCAACTGCCTACTCAAAAATACACTGCTAACATTTAAAAAATGGATCTATATAACAGGCCTTGTGAAAAGATGGCATTTACCTTAAAGGTACAAGACCATCAATTTATCATGACTTAAAATTATGAAGGGAGAATAAATCAAGAGTTCTTCACCTCATTATAGTGTTGAGGATAGTGTGGATGTTGGATTTTAAGAATAAACTTTTGAGTAAAGCTCATTTTTCTAACCCATCCAAAGATAACATGTAAAACTTATCTCCTTGTTCCTTCTTCACCTTGAGAAAAGATAAGACACTTACCATGCTTTGACCTCTCCTCTATTTTCTGCAGAAAATGGAAGCCCTGATTTCTTGTACTTCCCCAATCTTCCTTCCCCTCTCCTGCTTTGTTCTCATTCTAATGTTCTGTTCCCACCTTCCAACCCATAGCTCATGATTCCTCAACTGCTCTCCATCTTGTACTATTTTTAATCTCCTCTGGGACCTTTCTCCACTTAGCTTCACCCTTCTCTCCTGTATCTTCCACCTTCTCTTTCTCCATTGAAGTTATTTGCTTCCCATCAATCTCTAAACATGTTCACGTTTATCTCATTTTTTTAAAAAGCTTCCCTTTATATAATTCCTCCCTTTACTTTCTAACTTATCTTTTTTTCTTTTTTCCTCCATGTAAAACATTTCTGCAAGATCATATCTACATTGACATCTCACTTTCTTTACTTAACCACTTCCCATTTATTTTCCAACCCCTGGCAGTTTGGCATCCCACAGTGACCATTGTCATCAACAAATAAAACAACTCTCCCTAAGGTCACCATTACTCCTTAACTGCTAAATCCAAACAGCCACTTTAAAGTTCTTACCTTTCCTGACCTCTCTGAGGCACAGCAAATCCTTCCTCTACAAAATCCTTAGCTCCCTAGGTTTCTATTAAATGTTTCTTTCCTAGTTCTCTTCCTACCACTCTGATCATTCCTTTGGAGTTTCCTTTCCTGGCCTCTGCTTTCACCACCTCTTTTACCCCTTAAATGGTGCTACTCCCAAGAATTGTTTGTCCTCCTTTTTATTCCATAATCTCTTCAGTGATGGTAGGCATTCTCACAGCTTCCACTAACACCTATAAGACAATAACAGCTAAACTTCTCTCTTGACCACTCCCATGAGTTTCAGACCCATATATCCAAGCCTTCTGGATAGCTCTCTCCTGATATCTCTCTAGCATCTCGAAGCCAACATGCTCAAAACTAAATTAGCTATTTCTTCTCTACAAGCACCAACCATGTTCTCTTCCTGAACAACTTGTTCATGATACCACCACTCTCTCAAATAAAAAACTTGGGAACCATTAATTCTTATTCCATATTCCCCACATGCAATTAGACACCCAATTCCATAATTTCAACTTCCTTACTCTACCTTAAATCATTATTGATATAAGCTCCCCTCATCAATTACAATAGCTTCTTTATCTTTCCTTAGTATCTCCTACCTGCAACCCATGGTCCACACTGCCCAACATCATTCTAAACTGTTCATTTGTCCTGGTCATACCATGATTTAAATATTTGTAATGATTTTTATCATGTAAAAAATTATGTTCAAACTCTTTATAATGAGTTTGAGTACAAAGTCTTTGCTGATCTTTCCCTTGCTATCTCTCTGTCACCATGCAGGCATGCCATCACTGGTTCAAATGATCTCTGCCACTCGACTAGGAACTCCTTGAAAACACAGACTATGCTATTCCTCTTTGTACACTGGTGTAAGGCAGTGACTAGCACATAATAGGCCTTCATAAATTTTTGTTAAACCAATTATATATCTAAATATATACCTTCAAAGTAGTATAAAAATTAACCTGTTGATATGGGAACACTGCTATTTTATGGATCATACTATTACTGACAGATTGAAAACCAGTAGCTTAGGTGACCTAAGTTTCTTCATCAGGCTTACCAAACTTGAAAGTTCCTGCAATGTCTCAATCAAGAGTTGCTTAGTTGCTTTGAACAAGGCAACAAGACCCTAGTCTCACCAGTCATAGCTTACTCTCTACCCCAAAGTAGTATTTGGGCCTATGCTGTCTTCCTTAAGAACTTTCCTTTTCCAGAAGTCACTGTCCCTTAAAGGGTACTCTTCTAAAATCACAGCTCTTGAAAATTTTCTCTATTGTTGTATTTCTTACATCATTTTTGTTTTATTACAGAAAATTACACTGATACTACATTTCAATAAAAACCAACCAGCTGCCAGCAATTCAATAAGATTCTTCCATCATAATCTCTTCCCAGTCGCCTCTCATCTCTACCCCAAATAGAAAGTTTAGAAGCAGTCACTATAAAATCAATACTTGTAGACACAGCAGTTTGATGATTATTGGAGCTACACACTAGCCGGACTACCACTAGAAATTCAACCTAGCTATAGTACCCCCCTCTGGTTGAGACAATCTTCTAACCCATGATTATTAACCATCAGAAAAAATGATTGGCTTTTTTCCTTTATTCTGGAACAACGATTTTCAAAGAGCACTCAAACCACTGAAGAGCTGCTAACAACCTAAAATGGAAAAGAAAAACAGTGGCCTTGCAATGGATGACACTGATTGGGAAAAGAAACAGATATCTCCATTGACATTCTGATGAAGTCTTCAGGAGCTGCCTACTGACAATGACAGCAGTAGAAAGTGTCAAGGGGGCATTCCTTGCTGTAGGAAGTGTTGGGCAGAGAGGAGCTCGTTGGAAACAGGAAGTCTCACAAGTATCTCTTCAATCCTACTGTGCTCCCGAAAGAAGATGAAATTTGTTTCTGAAGACTTCATCAGAAACTTGCAGTTGCCTCAAATACAGTGTATGTACAAATTTCACTTGTAAAATATATTCCCCTGGAAATGAGTTGGGTGCTTTAAACATAAATCAAATGTTGATTAGTGAGTTCGAAAATGTAACAAGCAACCATTTTCCAGAAAGAAAAAATACATACATATTCAGCTACCTTGTATGGCTCCCCAAAAAGATCAAAGCCTGAAGAAAAGAGATCGTCTTCTTGCTGGACTTCTTGATTCCTCCGTTCCCATTCCCTTTTTTTAAGTGCACTACGGTCTTGTTCATAGTGACTGATATGAAAAGGAAAAGACAAAAAGAGAAAAAGATAAATTAATCATGCGAATCATTTAAATTTTTCTTGTTGTCAATAATAAAAAAAAAAATTCAAGTCAACTTGCTGCCCAAGCTGACACTACATAGAGAGCAGATAATCCTTTTCATTACACCTATTGAGTTTAAGATCCTGACCAGCTCTTCAGAACAAAGACGAAAACAAAAACTTGCTTATCTGAAATTACATTCATGACAAGCAAGTAAAGCAAAATTCTCTTCCCTTGTCATTGTTTGATTATTATAAGTAATTACATACTCCCCAAAAGTCAGTCCACAGTGCAGAAAGGTACTAAATTAAAGTTACATTGTGTTGCCAACTACCTAGGGCTCAGAATCCACAGATGTCACAAAGTCCTAAGAGAAAAGAATTATCAAAGTATGGAGCTGCAGATAAACTGGAATTCTGTCCTGAGCCCATAGACAAAGTGAGCCTGTTTTAATGAACTCACAGGAGAATTTAAGGACATTTTCGGAAGTCCACAGAAAAATAAATAACCAAATCACCTACACTTCTTTTTGTTTGGTTGTTGTGGTATTGGTCTTCTTATAGTTTTCTTCAAAGGTGAATGGAAGCCTTTTTGAGAAACTCTTCACAAAAAAAAGGGGGTCTGACTTGAATAACAAATGACTAGCTGTAGATGAAAAAAAAGGAGGTGTCGAAAGCCTTTAATGACCTCGATGAACAAATGCTTTACAAAGACTAACTGTGACTCTCATCACATTTCAGGCTTTCCCATTGGAGGATCAAAAGCTCCTAAACAACATTTAAGATATATTCCAGGCCTTTTGGTATTATGGAATGGAATGCTTCCTTACTAAGAAAACAATTATTTTCTTCATCATGCAAGACTGCAAATTAAACCATAATTGTAAGTCTTGTAGCAGTGTATTTTATTTTATTCATTGGGTTTTTTTCATGCTTTTGATGTTAACCTTACCCAACGTGAGTACATACACACTGGGCAAATTTAAGTTACATAAATGTACATAAAATGCCTAGCAGGTGTTGGATAAATATTGGTTTCTTTCCCCATGTTAATATTCCCATGTTAAGACTTAATTAGATAATTGACATGCAAATGAACATAATAGCTAAAGGAATTACAAGAGATCTACTGATATAAGAGTACAGTTGACAGGCTTTGACTATATCCGAAACCTTAATATCTGTCATTGGTAGGCTAGTTTGCTCAAAGTATCATAAATTTAATTTACAAAGTAAGAACCTAGAACATAAACTATCTGTGCAGCTTAACTGGATGTTGATAAACATGGAGTGTACAATGCCACTACACTTAATCATCCACTTTTCTTCACAAGAATCCTTGAGGTCAAATTCAAAGTGACTTTGATAACTTCATCTCCTAGATAAAGAACACTCATTTCTCCATTAAAAAACAGCGACAACATTTATAGGATGTTTAAATGCACATTACACTTTCATAATACAAACAACGTCAGATACATTAAAGCTCACTGGACCATTCATGAGTATATTCAACAAATGTTATCACTGTCTGAGCAAAGCAAACAAAACCTTCAGAGTCCTACCCAAAGCCAGGGCCCCACATCTAACCCTCACCTGGTCAAGGAAGATGTCAAGTCCAGATACTGGAAGGCAGCCTATCATTTGTAGTCTCAGATGCCCTCCATAGGTATTAGATTTTCTAGCATCATCTTTCATTTCCATTCACAAGTTGAACTCAGTATCCCAAACAATTGCTGTGTGTCTCAATGTCTCCATGTTTGAGACTGACATGGAACTAATCAGGCACAATAACATCTTCAGTCCGTTAAGTGTGGCGTTTGTGACTACCTCAGCACCATACATTGGCTGTGTGTAATCCAATCCCATAAATTTGTCCAAATGTAAGAAAGATTGGGTGTTAGGGTGAGGGTAGAGTAACAAGTTAAAGCAATATTTAGTGAGGGCGGAGTTGTTGCAAAGGAGAAGGACACTTAATTTCTCTGCTTTCCATAGCAGATTAGTATCTATACACAAACAAGAACCAAAGTCTTTTCCTTCTGAGTAATGCAAGCAGGATGTCCGTTTTCTAGCTATCTGTTCATTTTGTGCACCTGACAGCTCAGAATGACAGGCCCATAGATCACATTTAATTCTCCCATGAAGAGAACTGAAGTGCTTTGGTCTCTTGGCTTTGCAAACTACTTTCCTTCTCCTCTGAGGGAAAGATATAATTAAAACCCTGAAGGAAAAAGAAAGGAGAAGAAGAAAAGGAAACATGCTTCAACTTGCATGACAACCTTTCAAACGACCAGCAGTAAGGGCACTTTCGGTGCTTTGGCCCTGGCTTTGATTTGTTAGGAGGCTCTTGGCTGCATTTTGCATCAGTTCATTAGCTACCAAATTCCAGACACAAATTTGAATAGCAGATTGAGTGTGCACGCGGGTGTTATCCGTTGCAAGCAAAACTGCCTGCTGCATTTTTTAACACATCCAACAAAGAACAGTTAATTCTCATATCTCTGGCGAGAATGAATTTAATCTCCACAGAGCTCCACTGCTCTTGGAAGGCAACCAAATATCTCCAACTTTTTCCTTTCTTGCTCAGCATGGCGTTGTATTGAAGGCTTCACACAGAGAGGTCTAATGAGTAATGAACTACATGGTGATGAGGCTTTCAGTTTATAATGTCACTGATTTCTGACTGAAACCAACATTACTAATTTGAAGCACCAGCTAATTAAAACCACAGCTATGTATTTAGCCTCTTGTTATACCTACTGCAGTTTATAATTATGAGGACCTCTTTATCTACTCAATTAAATTTCTTATGATTTGGGCAGGTTGTGTTTGAACCTGTGAGCCCTGCAGAGGCTACAGGAAAGTATATGTCTGTCCCCTGATAATTCGATATATCTTTACACACCCAGGCCTGCTTTCCAAAGGAAAAAGAGCTCCATAGCCCACAGAGAAATGCTCAAGCCAAAAACCTGAATTAATCATCATACCATTGGCATGAACAATTCAAGTTTCTTCTCAGTGATGAAGACAGGACGAATTGATCCTATCAATCAGCATGAAAACCCATGTTTATACTGAGAAGTTAAGCCAAAAAGCTCAACTCAAGGATTTACCACTCTTAGCAAGTTAGGATATTTTTCCAACATTTTTCTCCTGGATATAATAAAATTGGTCACATTATGATAACACAAAAACCAGGCCGGGCGCGGTGGCTCACGCCTGTAATCCCAGCACTTTGGGAGGCCGAGGCGGGCGGATCACAAGGTCAGGAGATCGAGACCACAGTGAAACCCCGTCTCTACTAAAAATACAAAAAATTAGCCGGGCGCGGTGGTGGGCGCCTGTAGTCCCAGCTACTCAGGAGGCTGAGGCAGGAGAATGGCGTGAACCCAGGAGGCGGAGCTTGCAGTGAGCCGAGATCGCGCCACTGCACTCCAGCCTGGGCGACAGCGCGAGACTCCGTCTCAGAAAAAAAAAAAAAAACTGACCACTCAAAACCAAATTTACTATGAATTAACCAAAGGTTTTAGGTTTCTCTCTCTCCAGGTTACCTTTTTGGAATCCCTATTTCACTGATATCCATACTAGTTGATTGGAAAAGGTCAGAAAGAAGAATAAGTTCCATTTAACTACTTTGTTAATCACCCTGGTGTAAGGCATGATGGTGAGAAGCTTCTCTCTATCATAGGATTTTTTTTCTTTTCTTTCTTTCTCTTTTTTTTTTTTAGATGGAGTTTTCCCTCTTCTCGACCAGGCTGGAGTACAATGGCGCAATCTCGGCTCACTGCAACATCCGCCTCCCAGGTTCAAGCGATCCTCCTGCCTCAGCCTCCAAAGTAGCTGGGATTACAGGCACCAGCCACCATGCCCAGCTAATTTTTTGTATTTTGAGTAGAGGCAGGGTTTTGCCATGTTGGCCAGGCTGGCCTTGAACTCCTGACCTCAGGTGATCCACCCGTCTCGGCCTCCCAGAGTGCTGGGATTACAGGCATGAGCCACTGCACCCGGCCCATGTTTTTTATATTAGCTGTGATTTCACCCACCTGTGTGCTTCCCTGGCCACCACAAACAGAGGAACTGCCCTCATTTACAAAAGAGGAAACTAAGGCCCTCCTAAAATGAACAGAGGCAGCTGTCTCAAGCCGTCATCAAGCTAGTGGCAAAGGAAAATCTGAATCTGTTTCTTCCATCTTCAAGTTCAAGTAATATCTTCTCCTAGCCTTCTCCTTCTCTCAGACACTTGAACCTTATCTTGTATGTAGATAACTCTCATTTTGCTCATTAAAAGCCTCAGGTACATTGGTGGGACAATAAAATGCAGGGCACATGTAGATTCCCTGAGATCCAGAAAGTTCAATTACGCCGTCTTCATTAGCGCACAGTGGTAGCCCATGCAGGCTGACAATACAGGCTAGTCTTTTACAACAGAGACTGTTTAAAACAGGAAGAGAGTTTAGCAATCATCTAGTTGCAGTGCCCTCATTTTACAGATGAGGAAATAGAACTAAGGTAAGGTAATGGGCCTCACAGCGGGTTTGTCAGAGAACTAGGAGGCTGGAACTCAGGCTTTCACATTCCCAAGCTATGTGGTTTGTCCCTTCTGCCTCCTGTGTTTCCATCACACTTCAGAATGAAGATGAGTCTCACATGCACTCCGTCGGTCACCTTTCCTTGGGACTGCTTTTTATTAGAAATTGCCAGTAGGGAAAATCTTTAGGGATTTAATTTGGATTCAAGTATAGAAAAACCATTAGTTTCCTTATATCAAAATGTACAGACCCTAAAGGGATTGTAAAAATTAACTGCATCAGTGGGGAAGAGGCTGGGCGAGGGAGAGTAAAAACCAGTTTCAGTCTATTTGGTTCATATATTTCATGAAGCCTAATACTCATTGTTTACCTAATTTGGTTATTTTACAAAGCCACTTGGGGAAACTTTAAAAAATTGATATTTTAAAATGATAAATTTGTTTTAAAATACTGCTAATACATGATTTGCTGTAGTAGTGGTGTACATAAAGGTAAATAATTCAGCCTCACGTGTTTTCCAGTCCAACTACACTAAACGCCTTTATTTGGCTAATATCTTTGCAAAAGCATAAAAATACATATTTAGTCCACCCAAAGAACAAACATAAGCTATCACTCACTGCTTGTGGTTCTTCTGAATGAATCCCTGCCTTCTATAACATGTGTAGATATTTATCCATATTATATGTTCCAGAGAGTCAGGTGACACTTTTTCTATACCGAATCCTATTTTGAATTTGACACTCATCTAATCTCTACATAACTTCTTTTTCTCAAGAAAAGAAAATCTCTGCTATCCAATACCTTCAAACTTAACCCACATTATGTAAAATGCTAAATTCAAAACTATAAAAACAGCTCAAAACAAGCCATCATTATTTTACATGTATAGAGTAAAAACACAAGAACCTTGGATCTGGAGGTGTGCAAAAGAATAGGAGGTAAGCAGCCTTGGAAAGGAATTTTCAAAACCAGTAGAACCTCCTCAGCCATATTTAATGGCAGGACTCATGAGGAACTCTGCATACCACCACTCTCTTCAGCAAATGTACTATCTCCCTGCAAACACTGTCTCTCATGAAAAATAATCAAGAAGAGAATGAAAAGGTGAGAAACACACAAGTTTTTAGCTCTAGACACCTGCCCTCTGATCATTCCAATTTGTTTTTTATTTTCCTTTAAATCTGTGGTTTTAAAAATTATGTAGACATCAATAGTCTAGAAGTCCTGGAAGAAACAGGCTTAATATTTCAATGTAGGAGCATCTTGGGATTACCTCATCACCTCCGTTTCTGAAAATGGAAGCAAAGATTCAGCCCATCTGCAAAGCCTGTCTAATCATCCTCCAATTAAGTCAGGCAGACTCCCCAAGAGCCATCCCTCCTACCTTGTTTCTGTATCCCCTGCTTTGCTTCTTTTCTAGTCCTCTCTTTTCATTAATAACAGCTCAATTGAGATATAACTAATATAGCATACAATTTCACCCATTTAAAGTGTACAATTCAGTGGTTTTTAGCATATTCACAGAATCTTGAAACCATCGCCATGATATAATGTTAGAATATTTTCAACTCAAAAAGAGGATCTGTACACTTTTAGGTATCATCCACTGGTGCAATCCTACCATCCAGCCCAGCCCTAAGCAACCACTAGTCTACTTTCTCTGTGAATGAATTTGCCACTTCTAGATATTTCATATACGTGGAAGCCTCTTTCACTGAGTATACTGTTTTCAACGTACATCCACACTGTAGCATGGGTCAGTACTTCATTTCTTTTTATAGTTAAATAATATTCCACTGTATAGATATTCCTGGTCCTATGATATACTGTGCTCATTAAGAGGACTCAATCTTGTTTTTTTCTAATGATTCAACCAGGATTCTCTAAGTCTCCCATTAGACTTTTCCCTCCTTAAGGTCAGAGGTTTTTAAGTCACTGCATCCTCCAACTGAACACAAATAACCTTTCTGTACACAAATAAGCAATGGCCAATGCAAATGCCATAAGGAAAACATATTTGCTTTTTTGAATAAAAGTGTGTGGCTTAGGCTTTGGACAAAATTATTTTGACTGGCCTACGAAACACTCAAGAAGACATTGTCATCTCTCTAACAAACACAAAATACTCAAGCTGAAAAGATAATTTAATACACTCAGGAATGGTAAAAACCTAGTAAAAACCTAACCTGATGCCAATCAAAGAAACAGATTCTGTTGCTCCCAGGTAGAAAGCTTTAAGGAATTTTACAGTGTGTCAAAAAAAGATGGCATCCAGATTTAGATGATCTGGGACAGGCTCTGTCTCTTTCACTTACAAGTTTCTTGTTCATTAATAAATTGCTTTACATTTAAAGCCTCAGTTTCCTCCTTTGTACATGAAAATAAACCTTATGTCTTCTCTGCATGCAGTTAGTGTAAAGGTTAAATATGACAGTTATCAAGAAAGGCTTCTGTAAACTACTAATCACTGCTCACATTTAACAGATGAGATGACTGACACCCTGATAAAGCAAATGTAAGTCTCTTTATAGCTTTTGAGTTCTCTTTACTGTGTAAAAACATAGCAAAATTTCATGGTTGCTGAAGTCTAAAGTCTTTCTAGTAACAGATTCAGTTAATTTCATTAGATATCCTTTACAAATTTTTCTGTATAGACTCAGATATGACCTTTGAGACAGAGACACTAAGTTGATCAATTTAAAAATGTAATTCACAAATATTGACCTGAAATTTAAAATAATAACTTTTAATTTTAAATGTTTCTAAATATTTCTTCTATCACTTGGTTCACAATTTTGGCTGCCCATCAGAATCATCCAGAGAATATTTTATAAATCTCCAGGCTCAGGGTATACATTAGACCAACTGCGTCAGGATCTCACAGTGTGAATCCCAGGCATCACATGGAAAATAACTCCTGGTCTTTATATTAATAGATTAATTTCTTTATTTGACCCATTTGGGCATATCAAAATCTGAAAAACTTAACCTGAAGAGATCATTTATCTCTTCATTTCATGAAGGAAAATCAAGGACCAGACACCTTCAGGGAACTAATATATTCTATTATGTAGAAATATACATTGCTGGCATATGTTGAGAAAAGTGTCTTGAAGGTGAAAGCAGTTATTACAAAAATAGACTTGTGCAGAAGAACAACAATAACACTAATAGTTACTGTCTGTTGATTCCTTGTTTATGCCAGCCACTGTTCCAGGACTTTTATGAGCATTATCTTATTTAATCATCACAAAAACCCTGAAGTGGTATACCATCGTCATTTTGCGGATGAGGAAACTGAGATACATGAGACACAGGGAGGTTAACATGCTCAACACCATACAATTAGTCAGTGGTACAAACACAGTAACCGCTGGGGCTGTCAGAATCCAGAGGCCACTCTCTTGGTCATAAAGAAGATTCTAGTCTTACTCACAGAAGAGAAGGACACTCTATTCACAGAGAGGCACATCCACATGTTTAAGCTCTGCTCACACAACATGCACGGTGCAATTAATCTAGAAGGTATGTCTAAAATCTTAACTATCTTCAGAATATCCCGGCTTCTCAGGTGCTATTGGAGCATGGTTTACACTATTCTCAGAAAAGCAAGCACAGGTAGACACTCAGATGGATATTGATTATCAAAAATGTTGTAAGAGTGCACTAAAACTCTATTTTCAGGGGATTCCATTTTAATGGAAATACCACTTTTATATAGAATGACCATGACTCTAGCAACCCAAAGATTCCCATCTGCCTGCAGCAGTATTCAGCATATCAACCACTTTGTATGCCAATTAAATGTTCTCTAAAAGCAACCTCTCCAGTGAAATTAAATTCTTTTGTCCTCATACACTGTAACTATTGGCTAAGAGATGTGGTCCAATATCCCTGACTGCTTGAGAGGGGTGCCTATCTCCTCAACAAGTGTTACTTCCCTTCTCTCCCAAACAGCTCAGAATGTGTCAGTTATCCCTTTACAACTATGGAATGTCTGACTTTATCTCCTTGAATCTCATGTCAAGCACTTCCTTGTCCTCTTCCATATGCACGTACCGTACTACAGCTCTATTGCACAATAGATATCTAAGGATCCCTGAGTTTCTTTTCTTCTCTTATAACATGCTCTTATATTACATGTCTGATTTCCATTTTTATAGAAAATCTTTTTAAAATAACTTTAGTTCTGACCTATTCATTAAAAATGAGGCTTCACTATCACTTCACATGGCTCATTGACCCATTTGTAACAGAAACCAATGCCTTACAAGTGCCTCACACTCAACATGGCCAAACCAAGAGAGCTGCAAACAACTGCATGACTTGGAAGCTTATAAAAATACTTCCTAAAGACTAGTAGAGGCCTTGAATGGATGTCAAAAACCAGGCAAATATGTAATCAGATAGTGAATATAGTAAATGTTTTCATTTATATTTTATGACTTTTGAATAGGATCAAAAATTTAAACTACTGTACATAAAAATCAAATTGATATAAAACATTCCCACTTCTACTCTTGTCAGCATCCACCCTGTTCCCCATTGCCAATCAGAAGTAATAATTTTTTATAAATTTCCTGTTTCTTCATGTTTCTTCCAATATTTCTTCATTCACTCTTTACTGTCAACTTGAACCAATCTCATTTATAATTCCCTATCTAAATTAATCAAAGTTGATACTAATGCTGAGCTTTAAAGAGCTACCAGATCTAATTCTTTACTTCAGGAGGATGCTTTCCACAACCAGAAATGGTCCCATGGATTTATGAGAATGGAAGCAGAGAGGCAGTGACAAGCTTAGAATACTTGTGATGGCTCTAAAGTACTTGAAGTATTTGAATTCTGGCTTGAGGCAAGGTTCAATTTATGGAATCTGTGGTGCTGCTCAGGAGTACACCACAGGAGTTGATGTCATCAATGAGGTCTTCCTTTTCCTCTCCCTTCACCTCCTCCTCTTCCTCTTTCCTCAGGCCTGCCTGCCCTAGTGAGGCAGGCATAGTGCCCTGCTCAGTGGCCCAAGGCTTAGCTTGGCCCTTTGCTCTTGATGAGCCTTTGTCCTCTCCCAGTGTGTCCTGGCTTCATCCCATGTACCACGTCCCAAACTCCATACCAGTTGCTTCTGCAGCCAACTTACACAGAACAGCTCTGTCTTTCAAATTAGGAAAAAGCTACCTGAAGTATTTCCTCTTTATGCCCATTAAATATCAGGAATTCTTTTCCAAGTCAAAGTCTTAATATAACCTTCTGGCTTCTCATAAGTGACACTTTTAAAAGGTGTTTTATTTTCATTTAGCTATAAGCAAGGCAATTTCAATAACTACTTAATTTAAAACAATATTTTCTCAGAAATAGTATTCTTAATTACTTTTAAACTAAGGAAATTAATGCCCTTAAGGAGCAGTTTATAATTGACAATTTTAAGCTGACTCTGTTTTCACATCTCAACAAACCCTTTGATCCACCTGCACTCACTAATTTTTGCCCAGGCAAATTCTACCCCCTATAGGCTTAACCTTTTGGCCCTGCCTCCTTCTACCATGCACTCCTGCAGAGCCCTGGCCTGAGTATGAGTGTAGGGCAGCAGCAAACTCTTATGACCGTAGGCTTGCTTTCTCATGTGGACCTATAGGTGTGACTCTTCCCTAAGTTACACTTCTCCTTCTTGCCCTAACAAGGTGCCTGACTAGAATCAGGGTAACCCTGTTGTGAGTCAAAATGTATCAACCCACAATTCCTATGTTGAGATTCTCATGCACAGTACCTCAGAATATGACATTATTTGGAAACAGGGTCATTTCAGATGTAATTAGTTAAAAATAAAGTCATACTGGATTAGGGCAGGCCCCTAATCCTATAAGACCGGCATCCTCATAAGAGGAGAAAATGTGAAAACAGAAACACAGCGAGAACTCTGTGTGAAGGTAAAGGCAGAGATCACAGTGATGATTCTGCAAGCCAAAGAATGCCAAATATTGTCAACAAACTACCAGAAACATCACACTTCATTCAAACTTCAGGGATATTAGGAAGAGTTAGCAGATCCTTCCTAAAACCCGTCACAAGGAACCAACCCTGCTAACACCTTGATTTCAAACTACCAAATGCATGCACCTACAGACTGCATTCCTGAGCCAGTTCACAATGAAAACTCCAGGCCTCCTCACAGTGCGTGCAGATCATCTAGACCTTGTCTTTTTCACTCTACATTGCACTTGATCCATTCTAATCCTGTCCCTTCTACTCTAGCACAACTCTCCTTTGGCTTTCCAACTCATTCTTCTTTTCCCCCTTTCCTGCTATGTCTGAAAGAACTTGTGGGTGTTAAATGAAACTGTCACTAGAGAGGAATAATGCATTTCTGCTTCCCATTTATCTGGAAATATGCCAAGCTCAGTGTTCAGCTCAAAATAAATATTTTTCAACGGAATGAATGAACAAATGACAGGCAAACATATTTTTCTACCTAAGTTCAGTGACAAATGTTGACAAAATATTAGTTAATACATTAATTTGTCTATTTAATCAACAAACACTTACTGGATATCTACGTCATGCCAGGTGCCATGTTTAGTGCTCAGAAAAAAAAAAAAAAAAAAAGACCTAATAAAAGCTTTTGGGAAATTCACAACCCAGAAGAAGAGGCAAATCCATTCCAAAACAATTGTAGTACAGAGTAACACATGTTACAAGTTTATGAGGAAAGTGCCATAGGAACACTCTCAGGTTGGCTTGGGATAGGAAACAAAATCAGCCAGCTGTGGTCCAGCTGGGACTTGAACACTTCAGCTAATTCAAGTACACATGAATGAAGTGGTATTAAAGATGATACCATGGGACAAACATGGAAGAGTGAACAAGAGATTAAAGACACAGACAAGTTCAGTCCAGTGGATTGTCCATGAGCTATTTGGCAAATTGGTCTACAACACTGGAAGGAAAACAATAAGATTTTCTGCTCCTTGGGGAAGCTGGAAAATGATAATTTGGCCTTTGCAAATGCTTGTATTCTAGGGTAAAACCCTAACTTCATTTGAGATAGCTAGTGACAGGAAGATCCTTCAAGAAATGGACAACTGAGGTAAGCATGTGAATGGTTAACTCATAAAGAATATTTAAAGGGAAATATTTATTGTTTTGTGTATTATAGCACACTGTCTCTCGATATGATTAGTTATCAGTCTCAGTTATCCAAAACTGGTATGAAATAAAGCATTTACGCAGTTATGTTTCATTGATGTCAGCTAGGGGAGCATGAAAATCTCCATGAAGGTGGGTAATTGATGTGTAAATCAGAGCTCAATCACTCGGTAATAGAAATGGTCCCACTGAAAATATGCTTGTTGAACACAATCACATAGAAGCCAGAGGGAGGGAGGGAGGGAGAGAGGGAGGCAGAAGGTAGAAGGCTTATTTATTAAAAATGGTAATAACTGGCAATTTGTGCAATTTTCTCTTCAGCAGAGGGCTGCTGTCAGAAATGCTTTAAGCAAGTTGTGACCAGTATATTCAGATAGTTTTCTTCTGTTCTAATGAATTGTTCTGTTTTATTTAAATTTTTGGAGACCTTGTTGTGGTGTTTAAAAAGCAAATTAAAACAACGCACTCTTCTTTTGAAACATGACACATGTAAATGATATCAGTGATAGTAATTTGGTTAACAATGCTTCTTCTAAGTATGCATGCTATTTTTAATAAAATTCTTCTGTAACTTTGCATTTGCTCTCTGAAGAACAGTGAATAAAAATGGACAATGCCTTGCAGTTTAATATTTTAATATTTCATATTTTAAACAAAACTTACTATCATTGATGAAATAGCAGCTCCTTTTTCTATCTTCATTAGAATCATTATCTTTAGTACTACTTAAGGTGGTACGATAGTGTTTGGTGGAGATTTTTCTTCTCCTCTACTATCCTCATTGAATAAAGAAAACATTCTCTGCAACAAATACTGCCACAGAGGATTTTACAGCCCACATTCCTACCAATTAATATAAAACAGAAAATGCTTGCTTTTCTTGTTTCTTTTTGACTCAATTTGAGCCATGTTTACCCTTTGCATCTTGTGTGGGTCCAATGGATTTACCCACTAAATGCGTAATTCATTCTTGAGCCTTGGCACTGCACACACACATGCATACACCCTTACACACACAAGAAACATGTTATACGTGGCAGCACAGGAGCAATTCCACTGGCACAAATGTTTTCTGTTGTGGAGGTGAGAGGTCTCTGCTTACCTGGGGTCACCAGCTCAGCCTTCCATTCAAAACTGTGTGTGTGCCAATTGCTTGTCTCCTATCTAGCACTGGGCCTTCATACAAATGTTCTTACTTTGACCAAAAGGTTGTATCAAGCAAACTAGCAGTAGGTAGTTAAGCAAGTGACAGGTGGAGCTGGGGGTATATTGAGACAATATTAGCCTTATCTGTCATGGTTGAATTTTTATGAAGGTGAGTAAATTCGCAGATTATTGATGTCATTACCAAATAAATAAATAAATGAATAAATATGGAGTATACTGGGATTTTAAAATGTTTCTCTCTTGAAAAGCAGCAGACTCTTCCATTTGCATGGTACTTTTCACTTCACTGAGCAATTCCTTACACAAATACGATCTTATACAAAACTTGCAGCAATCTTGAGAAATAGGCCAGACGGGCACTCTGACTTCCCATCTCACAGATGAAGGCACTGAGACCCAGAAGGGCTGACTGCTTAGCATTCACTGTCACTCAGGTAATGAGGGGCAAAACCAGAATATGAATGCAGATTGTCTGAGTCCAGGTGCAGTTAATTTTTCTTCAATACCACCCCCTGCTCTCATTGTAAAATGCTTTCAAATTCTGTTCATCTAGAAGGTATAAAGAGGTCCTAAGTGTTAGAGCAAAGGGACATTATTTTAAGGTTTTTATTTGACAAAAAGCACCAAATCTCATGAGGTGCTTAGGTCACAGGGGCAGATCCCTCATGGCTTCGGGCTGTACTTGCCATAGTGAATGAGTTCTCATCAGATCTGGTTGTTTAAAGTGTGTGGCACCTTCCCTCTCTCCCTTGCTCCTGTTTTTGCCATGTGAGATGCCTGCTCTTGCTTTGCCTTCTGCCATGAGTAAAAGCTCCCTGAGGCCTCCCCCAGAAGCCAAGCCATGTGTGAACAGCCTGCAGAACAGAGAGCCAATTAAACCTCTTTTCTTTATAAATTACCAAGTGATATGGTTTGGCTCTGTGTCCCCATTCAAATCTCATCTTGAATTGTAATCTCCAAGTGTCAAGGGAGGGACCTGGTGTGGGGGTGATTGGATCATGGGGGTGGTTTCCCCCATGCTGTTCTTGTGATTGTGAGGGAGTTCTTACAAGATCTGATTGTTTTAAAGTGTGGCAGTTCCCCTGCTCTCTATCCCTCCTGCCACCATGTAAGACATGCCTTGCTTCCCCTTCTCCTTCCACCATGATTGTAACTTTCAGGGGCCTCCCCTGTCATGGGAAACTGTGAGTCAATTAAACCTCTTTCCTTTATAAATTACCCAGTCTCAGGTAATGTCTTTACAGAAGTATGAAAGTGGACTAAAATACCCAGTCTCAGCTATTTCTTTATAGCAATACAATAATGGACTAATACAATGGGTTATCATTATTAATTGACTAGCTAATAGATCATAATTGTGCTTTTATGGCAAACAAGGATATGGAAGGACATACAAAGAATGGACTTTTAGAAGGAGGAGGTCATGTGGTGGAAAGACCTCAGAGAGTGATTCTGCCACTTAGAGATTGTGTGACCTGGGGCAAGTTCCTGGACTATTCTGAGGCTCTGTCTCTGCAATTAACACATTCAACCCCAGCCTCCCAGCCTTCTAAAAAAAACCAGTTATCCAAAGGAGCATAAAATAAACTGGAGGATAAGATACAATTGTAATGAAATAATCCACAACTCGACTAATCAATCTGAGCCACTAACCAGTCTGAGACTGGAAATGTGGTTAGTCTGTATTAAGATGTACTATAAGCGTAAAATATATAACAGATTTCAAAGGCTTAGTATGTAAACAATATTAAATATAGCATTAATAATTTTATACAGACAGTACTATGAAATATTTTGCATATATTGAGTTAAAATAAAATGTATTAATTTCATCTGTTTCTTTATACTCCTTTTTAACGTGGCTGCAATTCAAACTTACATATGTGGCTCGTATCTGTGGCCCACATTGTATTTCTATTGGTCAGCACTACCCTAAAAGTAGAAATTTTCTAGGTCTACTTAATAAGCCACTTAGAGCTTAAACAATATTGGTTTCATTGCTGTGCCTCAGGGCAATAAAAAAACTGTGCCTTTGAGTTTGCTGTAACAGTCTAACCTATGCGATCTTATGCCATCCTGTTTAATTATCTCGCCTTTTCTATTTTCATTTCTCCCTGTCAATCCAGTTTCATCTGGACCTGGGGCACATATGTCAATGTTGATTTTCATGACTGTTGTATTGTCTAATTGGTGCATTGTTGATCAATAATATGTGAGGTGTTGAGCTCTGTTTGTGTAATATGTTTAATATGCTTCTACCCGATGCACCATATGGAAGCAGTGCACTGTACATTATGAGTGTATTAATGCTAAGACCCAATTGAGCATCACTGGTGCATAGTTAACTAGTAAAACAAAATTATGCTAAGTAGTTTCTGAACATCGTGGTCCCTAATATTTTTAATGAACATCACAAACACTGTGTTGGTATGTGGGAACCAGTGCATACCCTTCTCTGAAATATTTAAAGATCCTAAGCAGTATTCCGGGATTAATGTAAATTGCCTTTTATAAGATGAAGTCATTTTTCAGGCACAGAAGCTAAAAAGGCTAAATAATTGAGTAGGACAATCTACCAATAACTGTGTCTTTAAATCTAAACTGTGCAGTTTTGAAGGCTTTTATGTCTGTTTTTTTTCCCCCCTCAAGGTACTCACAATAGCTGGAAAAAATTTTGATTCACATAAGCCACCAGGAGTTTTTTCTACCTGTTTCACATACATTTCACACATAACTTTTAGAACTCCCTCAGTTTACTGATATTTTCTTGGAAAATTGCTAGCCAATCTATCAAAATTAAACTCTGCCTTTTGATATAAAACAATCTTTTATTAACACATACTATTCAGCCACATAAATCAGCATCCTGCAAGTATGAATCATTTTATCACAGCAACTCACCATTTGGATGCTTTGATAGATGCATTCATTTGCTGTTGGGCACCTTGAAATAGAAGAGTGCAGGCCCATGCTCTGCAACACTTCACACTATTGTTCCTCAGCACACAGTGTGCTCAACAACAAAAATGTGGCCAAATGAACAATTTACTATGATTATTTTAGTTTCATTTGTTAATTACAGATTCAACAAGAACTGAATGCTGAAGCTTTTCAAGTATCAGACACCCATTGATCCATAGCCCTCGACATGCTCAAGTAATATTGGAAGTTTGACATAATTTATTGTTACTTAGAGTACTGATTGGCTAGAGGAATTATACTCCAATAAATGGCAGCACTGTCATTGAATCTGCCTATAATTGCCTGTATTCATCGTAATGTATGATCCAACGCAGACTAGAAAGAAAGGATATGATCTACTTCAAGCTTCAGCTGTTTCAAATTCCACTGTGTGTCCCTAAGTTAATGGATATTGAATATTATGCTGATATATATGCTGGGATCACTAGATGAAAATATATATATATATATATATATATCCACACTCATATATATTACATGTACGTAGTTTTCACACAGATATATAATCGATGCCCACGCTGTGGGCTTGCTTATTCCGTGGAAGCAGATAGGATAACTCTATCAATGCTGGGCCAGGATACAGAATCCTATGAGTGGTGGGCCCCCTACTTCTCTGCCCCCCGCTCCTCAATGTAAATAGAATCCTCAGGCTATTATTCATTTCCCTCTGGAGTGGCCCTACCCTGGGCACAGTGACACATAAAAAAACTGTGCCCCAGTCACTAGTTTCTGAAATGCCCAAACATCTGTGATTCATCTTCCTTGTTGCCTCCTTGAGGAAGCCTCGCACCTTTCATCCAGGCTGCATTCAGTCTCCAGTCCCCAACATGGTGCAGCTTCTCTTCAGCGTCACTTATTCCTCTCTGATGGAACTGTTTATTTGCCATTCTCCCAAATATGTGATGAGTTTCTAGAGACAGGTATTACATCAGTTTCATAGTAACAAATTACTACAACCACAATGCCTTCAAACAACAAAAAATTATTCTCTTTCAGTTCTGGAGGTAGGAAGTCTGAAATAGATCTCACTGAGCTAAAATCAAGGTGTTGGCAGAGCTGCGTTCCTTCTGAAGGCTCCAGAATCCATATCCTTGCCTCTTCCAGCTTGTAGAGCCCACCTTCATTGCCCGGCTGGCGACCTTCCCCTGTCTTCAAGACCAGCAGCATAGCATCTTGAGATCTCTCTTTCTCTCACCCCTACTTGTTTCATCACATCTCTTTCTCTGCCTCTGATCCTTCTGCCTTCCTTTTATTAGAGCCCTTATCATTACTTTAGGCCCACTGTGATAATCCAGGATAATCTCCCCAACTAAAGATCCTTAACTTAATCACATCTGCAAAGTCCCTTTTGTCTTGTAGTGTATTCACATGATATATATAGACATGGACATTTTGGGGGAGACAGGGCATTATTTTGCCTAACATAGGTATAATGGTTTGTTCACTGTGGTCATCCTAGTGCCTCAAACCGTTACATGACATACAGTAGGGCTTCAAAATTCTTCCTGAGGCAAATGAATGCATAAGAATGATTTATGAAAGCTTTCAAATGTCTCTTCTCACAACCACCTCACACATGAAGAGTGCCCACTGGGTGAGGCAGGGAAGAGCCTGAAGGTCTGTGTCATCCACACCTGCTCTGCCATTTAATGCCCATGAGAGCTGAGTTGAGCCACTTCAGCTCTGCAAGGCTGACTCTTCTCAACAGTAAGTATCTCCAGGGATTGCTGTGACCCTCTAATACGATAAGGTATGTGAAAACGTCTGTTGAAGACAAATTGCTTTATACATGTTATTTATCTTTATGCTTGTTATTTCTAAGAGAAGAGACACTAGATCTTTGAGAGAGGGAGAGAAGAGGGAACAGGTCCCACTTACATAGAGATGTAAGATATTATTATTCAGTAAAACTCAGCAAAAGTAACCATCCAAAAGTGACCATGGAAATGTTTTCTATTCATATGCAAGTAGCTTAAGAGTCTGACACAAGATGCTTAAATTACCTCGAATAACTAGATACTCAATTTCTCTAGATAAGTGGGGCCACAGTTGCCCTCTTACGCTTTACTTGAGCATAACAATCAAAGATGGATTTGTCATGTTTACATATTACTGTCATATGAAATCTATGGTTACTCGTTTATAAAATCTAACATATTAACCCATCAATTTTATTGATAATAAGGAGTTTCAGTGACATTGCAACAATAGAGATGACAATACATCTTCCAATAGAAGGAAAATTACCCTAAAAGACATCACACACCTGCAAAACACTTTATTGTAGTTCAAATTGGGAACATGAAAACAGGAGAAAATTGAGCGTGAAAACAACCTTCAATCAAAGGGTTATTAGAGGGTATTAAGATCAAAGCCATCATTTTCCATTATAGGGAAGATCAAGTACACGAAAGGGAAATCGACTGTCCAATGTCATCCACCTGATCAGTGGCATGACTTGGACCACAGCCCAAATCTCCAGACTCTTCATTTAGTGCTCTTTTCTTTCTACCACCCTTTGGGTTATTCTGACCCTTGATCTTAGTTCACTTTTTCACAGAAGAAAGGAAAGGTGAAAGAGGAAGTGAAAAGAGCATTCCTGTAGTCCTGTGGTTTGTAAATAGGAGGCTGAACAGATAAAATGAGTTTTGGAAGTTTCACTTAAAATGCTCATGAATCACTACAAACTTAACAGGACATAGTGTCTGCAAGCAACCCAGTCTATCTGAAAAGGCTGTCATATTCCAGACTGTGTGGGATTAGTTTAGGAAAAAAGTAACTTGGAAGCCCTCCAAAGAAAGCCCATGGTTTGGCACAAGGTAGAAAGAGTTATTAAATAAAGAAGGATGTGGAGACTAAATGGCCAAGTGACTGACAGAATGCTTTCTTTGTAAGTGGTTGTCTCAATTTTATCTTCTAGGGACAACATGACGCTATTAAGCCAATGATATGACTGAATATAAGGGTACAGTGAATGTTGATTAGGCTTGTGTATGCATCTGTGTGTGTGCACATGCATATGCACATCCACAATTTAGGGATGAGGCAGGCAAATTTACATTACAGTACCACAGAGTAGAAGAGGCTACATGTAGTCATGCAGTTAAACTGTCCCACGCTCCACTCAATGTGCCAAATCCTCTTTCAGACAAGTGGTACGATTAGTTTCAGGGTGCCCATGACCTAACAAGTTGACCTGGTAATCCCTTTGTGTATGACTGTGACTGGGTGAGAAAGGGCACTGTGTTGAGTACCTTGCCCTCTAGGCCCTAGACCTGAGAGTTTAATACTACACCAACTTGTATTTGCTGCTGTTCTTTCACAGTACTCCTGGAACCCTGACTTTTGAAAGGAACTGCAGTATCATCCAGTTGCACTCTACACTATAAATGACTCTTGAATGCCCTTTACATCATTGCCAAAAAAATCTAGGGATGTTTGATCCAGGTGTTTCTCTATTATTTATTTCTATATCTTCAAATAGGTCAATCTCAGATAACTACATGTGAGTTTCTATTCAGGGGTAGTTATTCTATCTGGATTAGAGGTGGAGACCTGAGTTTTCATCTTTCTATCACTAACTAGCTCAGCGACCTTGAGCAGATCATTTAACCCTATTTGGCCTCAGCTTCCTTACATGTAAAACAGGGAGCATGTACTGGAAAGTTTCCAGTGTGCTAAGCAATTCTTATATTCTGGGATTCTATGATTACATTCATCTTTACATAACTTCTCCTGCTTTCCAGTAGTGAGCCAGACTGGCTCCTGGCAGGCTGAGGGGAGGTCAATGGCAGTCTCGCTGGCTACATTATCATCCAACCTAGTAGATGGTGTCAAGCCAGCTTTCCCCTAAGTATCTCAACAACAGTAAAATCAATGATCGGCAAGAGTACAAAGCATACATTGTCACGAAAACCAACACATAAGTACAAGCTGGAACTGCACACATAGCAGTGTTTGTATTTGAAACTCCTTTGCTTGGGCTGCCTCAGTCTCAGCATTTGATCACCCCCAATTCTCCGGGTGTAATGACTACCACACTGCAATTCCAAGTCAAAGTGTATCCTATTTTGAATTCTACACACCCAATCTGTTGCCTAGTATAAATATTATACTATGTAATGTGTAAATATTAAAATTTAACTTTAACAAGTTGAGTCACAGTCATTGGAATTCGGCCAAGACTCTAACACTTTTTCATTATTTCCAAAGAAAGACCAATTTAAGAAATGCAAACCAGTTCCAATTCACTTCAAAATTTGGCTTAACGTCAAAGAAATTTTAATGAAATTCTCTTTAAGCATTAAACATGAAGGTATTTATTTGATTATTAAGTTAACATTCAAGTTCAATACAAATTTGTTTTTAGTCTCTCACTACCAGGTTCATAGACCAGGGAAATCCAAAATGATGGCTGCATTTCAATGGAATCCCTCTTCTCACAAAGGTAGGCTTTTAAATAGACAATAAGACACATGTTATTCATCTGTGCCTGAATAACATTCATCTGTGCCTGTAACCTGGTCTCTTACTGTTCTTGAGGCATGGCTCTGGCATGGCACCCTGGCAACCTTGCACATATCCACACAAACAGAAGTTTGAACCATAGCTGATCTGAGTCTTTGTGGAATGCCTTGTGATCTCCCAAAACACAAGAGTATGTTAGGCCGTTATTAAAAGAGTTGTTCTGAGGTTTTCACCCACTTACCTCCCTAACTCCTCTGGAAGACTGTTATGAGCCAGTTTCTCATCAACTCCAGGGTTCTGGTCCATGCCCTCCTCCCCCTGCCTTTCAATGGAGCTCTGAGTAAAAATGTCACTTAGCTGCAGACTAGAATGAAGTCCTCAGCAATGAGATATTCTACAACTCACTTTACAGCCATCTGGCCCCTTTTATTTCTCTGTTGTCCTTCTTGTTGTGTGGGAAAAGGATAATAGGGAGCTAGCCTCTTTGGCTTTTTCTTCTCTTCACTGTCTGTGTAGGTACCAAACTGTCTGAATTTGAAAATTTCTTGCTATGTCTTTCCCAGTTCAATCAGTCAGGCTTGCGCCTTGCCCTTTTACTTCTACACGTGTGCCTGACAGTCATATATATTTATACATATATGACAGTCATATATATTTATATTATATATGACAGTCATATATATTTATATATACACATATATATGTATATATTTCCTCTCTCTAAAAACTTTCTTAAAGCAATCCTATGCAAAATTGAGAGCTTTTTTCTTCTTTTATAGATTTAATCAGAAATCGTTTATCAATATAATTTCACTACATTCTTAGACTGAGTAGGGATACATTTCATTTGGGCTATATCTTCTCTGTTATTGAGTCTTTAGACAAACATAATCTTCTGGAACCCTGCACCTAATCTAAAAAGGAAAAAACCATCCCATTGTTCATGTGTGCTCAAATGCACTGGCAGAATGGAGAATGAGAGAACAATTTGGGACGGCATCAGGATACTTCTTACTCTGTAGGGGAAAGTAAGAAGGGGCTGAAGATTGACAAATACTTGGAAGCAGTGAGAATCACTATGACAGGTGGAGAGGAAGAAAGATTATGAAACTCATGCCAAATGGCAAAATGACCTTGATGTCC
Source organism: Theropithecus gelada (assembly GCF_003255815.1). Classification (NCBI taxonomy): domain Eukaryota; kingdom Metazoa; phylum Chordata; class Mammalia; order Primates; family Cercopithecidae; genus Theropithecus; species Theropithecus gelada. The sequence continues at coordinate 145,970,878 of NC_037689.1, read as the reverse complement.
TTAGAGAAACAGAAGATGGATTCATCTGCCCAGGTTGGGGTAAGTAAGGAACTCAGCTCACAGAAAGAGGAAAACTATGGAATGGCAACTGTGAAGAACAGGTCAGGCTGAACCAGAGACTTGATGAACAGTCATGATAGGGGAACCTGTAAAGGTTAGCAGGGATGAATGTATTCTCTGGACTCCACCAGCAGCTTTCCTTGTCTTTCTGCCCAGAAAAGTTATAAAACATAGAAAGGAGGGCAGGCTGGCTGGGGACAGGAATGGACACAGGAGTGGCAAGAGAGGCCATTTGTATGCAAGATCCATTCCTCCAGTGGAGGGAAGTGCCCAAAAGGAACGTTCTAAACCTTCTACTGTTAGGTGGTAGTGAGGACAGTGGGCGGAGGCAAACTGTCTCCCACCTTGGAAACATCATTAGAACCTGCACCCAGGTGACCTTCAGTGTTCCCCATCTGCAAGAATCAGGGAAGACTTCGAGGAAAACAAGGAATAAAAATATTACCCCAAATGGTCAATAATTACACTACAAAGGCAAAGGCAAATGTTTATCTGTGTATCTGCTCCCTAAATTTATCCAGAAAACCAAAACCAAATCACCAAGATGTGGGCCCCTGTACATTTTTAAGCCCAGTGAGGGACTTTAATGCTCCTTTGGAAATGGCTACCTTCAGGCCCTTTGTGTGAGAAACCTCCTCCCTCATCAAGATGCTTCACTAACCTGCACACAGGTATCTACGGAAAATACATTTAATTGGTAACCCTGACAAGAGAGGCTCTGGTAAGACCCCTCACAGAGGGCATTTCTGTGGGATCTGGTACTCTCTAGGGAACTAGGCAAAATGGAATGTATCAGCTTCAAGGAAAACACAGTGAGCTCACAATGCTGTCCTGTGGACACTTGTTAAAAAACCTGGGTATATTTTGCCTTTAAAAAGACAAGACTCAGGGCACATAGGGGCTCTGTCTTTCAATCTCTGAAGCACAGCTTGGGGAAGATAAAGCAGACTTTCTGGGATTCACAGAGAAGAAGGTGTATGAGGGTGAGTTTGGTTCCATCCACAGGGAAGCAAGCTTTGCTTGGCCCACTGAACAGGCTCAAGAGTTGTGGGTTCAAATACCTGACAGAGAGCCGGACTAGAGTCTGATAATCTTGAGAAACCTTCTCACTTCTAAAGCTCTAATTTTCAGACTTACTGAGGAAGCATGTCAGTGTTCAAGGGAACTCACATTCTATAAAAAGCTTCCCCGTGATTTTAAGTGGGCCCAGTAGCTTGGCCCCAGGCCCAGCTCTCCCTCTGCACAGAGCCTGGTAACAAATTATCTTTCTTGCAGCTGAGCTGATTCTATAGCATTGTCTGTGTCTCACTCATCAAACTCTGTATCAATGTGCCTTTTGTCTTAAAAAATACATAATGAGATTTTAATTAAATTATAAATTTACATATTACCAACTGGAAATTAATAAACAATTTGTTTCAATCAGCTAATAGAAACAGATTAATGATGCAATTAATCAAATATTTGACTTCATAAAGTTTGGATTCATTAAAGTAAACTAACAATTTGCCACTTGAAAGCATATAAAGCTTTATCTCAAACTTTTAGGCATGTCTGTTGCTGTTTTATTCTCAATATTAGAAGCACATAATATTTACAGTTGAAAGTATGCTTTCAGAGGCTAATTGGTCGTGTCACCTCACTTTACAGATGAGAAAATTGAGACATAGAGAGATTATCATCTTCTTCTCCCTATTCCTTCAACCTCGCTGACCATTCAGAACACACACAGACACACACACACACACACACACACACACACACACACAAACTCTTGTCATATAATTGTAATTCACCTGAGGCCAATTAATATTCATTATGAGGTTTCTATTTTCCTTGGATAATTACTTTAAAATGAGATACACTTTGGGAAATACATATTTTATTTCAGTATATCTAATAGTACTATGATAAAAGTCACATTTACTTATGGTGCAAATGCTCATTCCTATGGGTAATGCCAACCAACACATAAAAAAAAGTTAGAGTCAAACTGATAACTTAGCAAACCATGAGAGATGCCTGCTAGAGACTGCCACCATTCATCTGCCAAAGGAGAATGTAGCTTTCCAATACAGTGCAGCTGTTATACCAATCTGGAGAAGGTGTCAAAGTCTTGAAGAAACTGCCACTATGTCTTTACAGCAATTAGCATATCGTTAACTACCAAAATTGGGATTTTACTTCTAGAAACAAATCTCATAGCTAGCTTTCTTTGCTCCAATGTTTATGACCACTTTGGCTCTAAGAAGGCCATGCATTCATAGCCCAATAAATCCTTTTTTTTTTTTTTTTTTTGGTTACCTACCTGTCCCAGACCAATAATTTTTCATAATGCCAAGTGTTCAACACAAGAAGTAACCCAATATGCTAACATGTTTTTCAAAGTGCCAACTAAATCAGGATGATTGGGGATAACTAAATGATATTTCCAATCATGGTTGGTTCTCTCTGGCAAATAATTTTAAAGTAGTTTGCTTTCTCTTCCCAGTTATCTCCGTAGACTCATCCACAGTATTTGACATTGTTGATCATTTCCACTTTTTTGGTATATTACATTAATATTTTATTCAAATTAAAATATATTAATATATAATAGAAAATATATATAGTAGAAAATTTGCCATTTTAACCATTTTTAAGTGTCCAACTCAGTGGCATTTGGTACATTCACAGTGTTGTCCCCCCATTACCAGTCTCTCACTTCAAAGCAGTTCCACTTTCCCGACACCTTCCTGCCTGGCTTCAGGAAAATGGGGCTCACCAGCTCTGAATTCTGCTGCCCTGGCTTCTTCTTTACAATCTCCTTTCCCACCTTTGGCTTCTCCTCCTTCAAATGAGGAAGTCCCCAAGGCTCTCTTTGTGCTTGCTCTTTCTTGAATACCATAAGCTTTCCCTTGGCCAGCTTGGCCAATCTCAGAGCTTTGAAGGGTGCTCTACACAAAGACATCCAAATCTACATAAAACACACCTGTGATACCCCCTTGAACTCTAGCCCTGAAATCTCACCTAGTAGAGGGTCATTTCTGCCTGACTCTCCAATGTCTCAAAGTTCATATGATACAACTTTTTTCTCAAACTTGCTCCTTGTCCTGTGTTTCTCATTTCTTTAATCAATTTTACTAAATCCCCAGTCACACAGGCATGACATATGGGCATCATCTTTGCCTCCTTCCCTTTACTGCTCTTTGTTTACACTACTTCATCCATCTATGAAATCTACAAGCTTCCAGACCATTCATTTTACCTTCAGAATCCAGTCCTTCCTATCAATTGCTATTGCTACTGCCCTGTTTTCATTACTTTTCTCTTATAAGCACTTCCAAAGCCTCCTGTCTTATTTTACAGTGTTCAGTGTTTCCCAGGCCAAGGGTTACGATATGGCCCATACCCATCTCCTAAATTTGCCCCTCACTCCTCTGTCCTCTACATTCTGTGCCTGGGCAAGCTGACCCCCATTCAATCCTTCTGCAACTCCATCCTTGCCACAATCGTTCCTTTGTCTTGTGTCTTTGCCCTCATGATATTCTCTCCGCCTGGAAAAACCTTTCTTCTACATGTCTAAATGTAAAGGTTGCTTCTTCCATTAAGCATTCTCTAATGATCCTGCCTGGAATTTGCTTCCTGTAGCATTTGGCTTTTTGTTTTTGTTTTTAGAAATGGAAACTTGCTCTGTCACCCAGGTTGGAGTGCAATGGCAGGATCATAGTGTAGCTCACTGGAGCCTCAAATTCCTGGACTCAAGCAATTTCCCAACATCAGCCTCTGGAGTAGCTAGGACTACAGGTGCATACCACCATGTCTAGCTACTTTTTTATTTTTTATTTTTGTGGAGATGGAGTGCTATATTGCTCAGGTTGGTCTCAAACTCCAGCCTCAAGCAATCCTCCTGCCTTAGTCTCCCAAAGCACTGAGATTACAGGCATGAACCACTATGCCCAGTCTTATAGTACTTTGAATAGTGATCTCCAAAATATATGTTCACCCGGAACCTATGAATGTGAACTTATTTGAAAATAGGATATTTAGTACCGCAGTAAATTAAGAATTTCAAGATGAAATCATCCTGAATTTAGGGTGGGTCCTAAATCCATTGACTTGTGCCCTTACAAGAGAAAGGAGAGGGATACTGGAGACACAGAGAAGGCCATGTGAAGATGGAGACAAAGATTGGAGTAATGCAGCCAAAAATCAAGGAATGCCTGGGACCATGACAAGCTGGAAGAGGCAAGGAACAATTCTTTCCGAAAACTTTCAGAGCTAATGTGGCCCTGGACACCTTGATTTTAGACTTTTGGCCTCAAGAACTGTAAGACAAAAAAATAACCATTGTTAAACATACCAAGTTTGTGACAATTTGTTACAGCAGTCCTAGGAAACTAATGCACCCCCTTCCATCTCAGAAATCCTATCATCTAACCTCTTTTTGTCTTTAATATCAAATATACATCCATGTCACCTACCCCAATAGAATACAGCACCTTAGACATAGTACATTCTTGCTTAATATGGTAATGTGGGAGTAGAGGAGGGAGAGAAGAAGAGACCTGAACTCACACCAGGAGCGTAAAATGACTTAGGTGCAAGCTGGCAAGCAGAAGGCTGGTCTGGCTAAATATTAACAGAAATAACCACAAAGAGTAAATGGTAGAGAGATGACGCTCTAAGACAATACCACCCAACATCCATGTCTCTTTAGTCCAGCATGTCTGAGATTAAGAATTGAAGAGAGAATAGGGGGAGAGTCCACCAAACTGCTGGGCCTCTCTTGGCACCACTAATTTTTCCAATGGTGCATTTCCTTAGAAATTAAAAAGTGAAACTCAAATTTTTAAAACCATTTACTTTTTTCATGGACTAACATTATAAAATAAAATGATCAGGGTTCATTAATATAACTCATGCACCTCTTTTTTGTCCAGTTTATAACAGCAATAATTACCACCAAATGGGTTTTCCCCAGGAATTAAATAACTGATGGGGCTTAATGGCCTTTTGGTTTTGCCGTGGGTCATCAGCTCCCTTGAGTCTGTCATTAATCCCCATGATACTCCCTGCTTAAACAGGTCATTGGTGATAAAAGTCTTTGGTGCTTAAATTGAACTAATGCATTTTACCTTTCCCTTCTAAGTTAGAATGGCTGAAGGATCCTCTATCTTTAGGAACAAAGACATTTTTCTGATGGAGGAAAGAAAGTGTGACTTTTTTAAAGTAACACATTAATAAGAGTAGAGAAATGAAAGAAAGGTAAACTGGCATCTGAAGTTTTTGATGTCCATCCAGTCCAGAGGAGGAAGGGACAGGCAGCACTAGATCACTAAACGAAGTGTCTTGTAATTGGTGGGAGGCCAGATGTGACTGATAATGAGGTTGACTGAGCTACATATTCCTTCTGACTGGAAAGAGTGACCACCCTCCTGTCCTTTGAAGATTTATTTTGCCGTGCTGACCTTTTCTTTGGCGGGGGGAGTAAGGGGCCAAAAGTCAGCACCACTAAGCAAATCTGTCAGTGACAAGGTAACAGTTCTACAAGTCACGTTAGTCTCAGGACAGGCCAGCATGCTAAGCCAGCAGGGGACACATCAACCTTGCACCCCTGGAAGCTCATGTGCAGCTGAATGTCCAGAAGTCAGTGATTCACAGCTATTGACAGGGCCTGGCTGCTCAGCTTAGAGCCTCAAGTTAAGTATCCCTTCTTTGGAGTAGCTAATCCCTGTGGACAAGCAAAGCCCACAGGGAAAGCAAATTATTAAGATGAAGTCAGTGAAGAGTGACAGGTCCCTCATAGACACAAGAAAATGGTACAGAAGCCTGCAGAGATATATTCACAAGAGACAAACTCATCTGATTGGCATGCAAATAAAAAAGAACAATGGAGAAAATGGAGCTCATAACTAAGGACTCAAAATGTTGGAAGTGGTTTTCTTATGTTCACTTGCATTTTGCTACGGGCTAAGTACAAACTAAATTCCAGACATCCTCGGACAATTGTTATAACTCCATTCTTAGACGCATCAATGTTTCTGAATACATGTTTAGGATGTAGATGATGTCCAAGTATAAAAAGGACTGTTACCATATGGGGGAAAATTGGATATGTGACAGAAATTTTAGTTTCCATCTGGATTTTGGGTGCCCTACAGTCTGGTTTCGGGCAGTAGTAACTTCTCTTTTATTGAAAGTAACTGTGAATATTATTTTGGCTTCATAAATACTAACGATGTAAGCAAAAAGAAATGTAAAGAGAAATAAATACTAATTATGTTCATTTTCAACAATCTAGTCTTATTTTCCTTCTGGTGATCATTGTTCAATAAGAAGTGTATCTATACATAAAGAAAAAAATATACATAAATCAGTTGAAACTCATTTTGCTATGATCAGCAAGTTAAATATCTGCACAGGCAATATAAGACATATATTGAAGCAGGTATACAAAGTAAAATAACGCTGGTAATATGGCTGCATAGCTTTAAAAGGTGGGAGCAACTTCAATGCTGATACATGCCAAGAAAGCTTTTTTTAAGTTATATTGGAATCAAATACATTTTAACCTAGATCATTATAGCTTTGTGTATACAGAATGACAAAGTTAGGTGCTAAAGGAGAAGAGTTCAAAATAAAAAGTGGCTGGTGACGAGGTTAGACGTTGTGATGGGGAAGGGACTGTGGACTGCAAAACTCTGCTGATTCAAAGCAGCTTAACTGTGAGAAGATGCATTATTTGACACTTCAAAATTGCCCACTAAGTCAGAAATTTTAAAGACTTGGCCCATACAAAATAAGCCTATGTTATTTGACATTAGCTTACTATGTCTAGAGCTACTGGTTTAGAGACATCTTAACAATTAAATTAGATGTGTAGTTTTTGTCAAATTGCATTGACAAAATCACTATCTGAATAACAAAACTGCCAGCTTATCACAGACCTTCTACCAACCCTGTAGGCTTTAAAGGCACATGTGTTGGCCAAATTATGAAACCTCACGTTAAAAGAGGCAGGAATTTTCAAAAGAACTGGGATAGGAGAGGCTCACATTTGGGACTATGAATCTGGAGCTGCTTTTCTAGCTTGATGCAGTTTGAAACTCTGTGGTTATTTTATGTTAATACATAATACCTACACAGGTCTTCTATGCAAACAGATTAACTGTTTATTTTTATTTCAATTACCTATATATTTATTAATGTAACTCTTCTTGTTCCTCATATGATTTGAGGTGGTTTAAATTCTAGACCAAGTTAAAACATATATATATATATGTGTGTGTGTGTGTGTGTGTGTGTGTGTATATATATATTCAAATGTTTGAGTGGGACATATATATGAACTATATAATAGAAGTGATAACATATTCATATAAAATATTAGGACTAAAATAAACCCTCCAATATTTAAGTTATTCTTTTAGTCAGTTTCTGCAAACATTAATATGCACCTCCTTGGTGTCAGGCACTAAGCTAGGCACAGTGAAATGGGAGATACAAACACACCATTTCACTTTTTTAAGGCACACCAATTCACACAGATCTTAAGAAGAACAATTTCCTTCCAGTTCTAAGCCTTTCAAAGGTTTAGAAAAAACAAGTGTTTGCCATTCTTTCAATACTAAATAACACTCATGGTCTTCTGCATGAAAGTCAATTAGAATCACTGGCTTTTAGAGCAAAGAGAACACTTCATCTGTCCCTTTCATTTACATATGAGAAAACTAAGGGTCAGCAAAGAGCAATGATTTGCCCAGAAAAATACAGCGTGTGGATCTCTTTATGTTATATGATACCATCTTTATAACCTTTAGAACTAATCTGATGACTTTTTATTTTTATTTCTTAATCTCTGGGCAATTCCTACTAGAATCAATGGCAACACACTGCACCTGAATTGTTTCTACCAAGCCCCTACTTCATCTTCATCAGCCTCCTTGCCGGGATGTCAACACATAATGTCCCTGAAGAGCTTACAGTGTACTTGGAGTAAAAGGTTAGTGACAACTTAGTTAAAACACTATGCAACCATGGCTACCAAATAATATGCTGAGTTCAAGGAGTAAGTGAATGAGAACACGGCATGTGAAGGAGAGTGGCAGGAATAGGCAAACAGCCTATGCCAGAAATCTGGCACAGGTTGGCCTGGGACTACATCACAAGAGACATTAGCATTTGACTCCCTACTACATTGTAGGGTTCTGATACTCAAGGCAGACAGTCTTGACTTACAAGACTCAGAGCTCTTGAGCGTAGAAACTGAGCCTGTCAGCTCCCAACACTGAGCACTGCACCTATAGAGTAGGTACTTGTGATGGTAAACTGCAGATATCAACTATGGTCCCCAGTCGGCTAGTCAAAACCAGTTTAGGTGTTGCTGGGAAGGGATTTTGTAGATGTGATTAATGTTCACAACAAGTTGACTTTAAGTAAAGTCCTTCCATAATGTGAATGGATCTCCTCCAATCAGTTGAAGGTCTCACAAGCAAGGGCTAAGGTTTCCCAGAAAATAAGTTCTGCCTCCAGACTGCAACATCAACTCTTACCTGAATTTCTAGCCTCTTGGCTTCCCTACAGACTTCAGCTGTGCCAGCTCCCACAATTGTGTGTGTCAATCCCTTAAACTAAAATTCTCTCTCCCTCTATTTATCTACACTATCTCCTACTGGTTCTCTTTCTCTGAAGGACCCTGACTACTACAGTCTCAACCCATGTGCACTGAATGAATAGAAATCATTGTCAGAGCTCTCGGAAAGGGCTGCCTCAACTGGTGTTTGCATCTATTTTATAAGCATCAGGAGGTATCACATGACAAAAATGCCCCAGTTTACTTTGACTCTTTCAGGCTTGAGAATGTGAAACTTTTCAATCACTCAGGAGTTGGATTTCAAGTAAACAATTGACAATGTTAAAGTAACAAGGGTAAATTAGCAGTATAGTCCTAATGCTCTTGACATGTTAACATCATAATTTAGTAATTGCAAATCATGCATAATAGACTAAAGTAAATAGGATAAACCTCTATAGCTGTATTTACTTGTTTACTTTCTGACTCACCCACTAGAATGTAAGCTCCTGGTCAGTGGTATTTTATTGCATCACCAATATGTTCCCAGCACCTAGCAGAGTACCTGGCACATAGTAGGTAGCTCAGTAAATAGAACAAATAAATGAATGGATGATCCTAACACATTTTACTTAACAAAAGCTAAATATCCACAGCTAATGGGCTCTTCAATAGAGTGCCTCAACATAGCATTCTTGTTAGTTGAGTTGCATTCTTACCACAGGAGAGTTTATGCCAATTGTAGTTGTTATTATGATTACATAATTAAAACAAATATAAGATAAACTGACTAAATATGAGTGAAAAACAGACTTACTGTTTCTATAAAAACTAAGCTGAATATCTGGAGAAACTTGATTAAAATGTATCACTAAAAAACTGCTGAGATCATTTCCCAAGTGCCTGTAAGTCCTGTTCCACTTTAAATAAATTTAAACTGGAAATGGATAAAGGGTGTGGTTTATATATTAAAAAAAAAAAGTCAACATGGAACTTCAACAAGCCATCCAATACTCCAAAAAAGACCACCAAAAATTAGAAAATGAATATATATATAAAATACACATTAAAATAAAACACTTTATATGTTAAAATTTCTAAATAATTCCTTGCTTGAAATGACTTCTTGATTAGCCAACCAATAACTTGTCCCAAGCTCATCCAATAAAAGGGCTCCTGCTCTAATCACAGATCCCATGATTCAGGAAAGGATAAAAATTGGTATGTCCTTAGCTCCTGCCATCACTTCTGCTATGGCAGCTAGACCAGGACAGCTCCCTGGAATTGTCTCTTCCAAACTCAGGTGCTTGCTTGGCTCATAGGCATTCACTGCCTTGCACAGCTCTCCCTTGAGAGTGTTTTCTATCATTATTTTTCTATCTGAGAGTTATGTTATTTGTGCAAGGATTCTATTTTGATACTCATTGAAATCACCAACAAAGGGCAGACCAGAAAATAGAAGAGTTGAAAAATGTGAATCCATCCTTTATGGTATGAGTTGGCAGTTCTGATAAAAGGTTTTCATGAAATGGGTGGTTACTACAGTTGCTAAAAATTGGAGGTTAAAGAGGCACTGCTTTTCCTTTGGAGGCAACAAGCTCCAGATATGTCCTAGAGGAAAAATAAAAGTCCCAGTAGGGAGGAGTAGGTAAGATAAGGTAGAGATATGTAAAAAGAGTTGCTCAAAATCATAAAGCATGCTCAAAATTAATATTAGAGAGCCTGGAATCCAGGTCTTCTGATGAGAATGTCTTTTCCAGAGTAAAGTCCATCTATATTACAACCCAAAAATCACTATAAGAAGGATATAGATTTTTTTTTATTGAACCCAGGGTATAATGAGTGATTCAGAAATTAACCAGCAGAGATAAAATGCACTAATTTGTACATTTCAGTTTCTCTAAAATGAATGAATTAAGATATATTTGTAAAGGTCCTTACCTTACATTTTGGGAGTTCGAAGGCACATATTATGAATAACAATGGTATGAAGGTAAAGAGTTATTGGAAAAATGAAAACAATCTTTATTACAAACACAGCTCCCCTGCCACCTAACTCATTCCCTTCACATTTGCTAGCCACAAACCACAAAGTATGGATTTCCTAAGAAAATCACTTACTAGACTACTGAGTAGCAATGAGAGACAAGCCTTACTTTATGCAACCAATGACCCAAGACACTCTTCCCTAAGAAAAACTGACACCTGTGACTCCAGTCCTGGTGACAGTTCTGTTAAGACTGAACTCCAGAGTTTGACAATGCTGACTACATCTGCACACTCATGTTATCGACATTCTAAGGACTTAGTCCCTCTGAGCTAAACACAAAAGTGCATACATTGGGGTGGCAATTACTGTCACTCTTCAAAATTACGTATTTCTAATCACACTGATGAAAATGCTTTGTCAGGACAATAATTCCAATTACGTATTACTTGGCAAAATTGCTAAAGCAAATAAAAATATGCTGGTAGATCACAGAGAACTCATAAAATCACATAGCCAAAGTGTGAAATAGCAGTCATCAAGACTGTGGTTTGGGAAAGTCCTCTAGGGAGGCAAGATGGAGAAAAACTGTTGTTAAATATTTGGGTACATATCATCCGCTTGATTTCTATGTGTAGCTTATGCAACGGTGAGTTCAGATACATGGACTATGATAACTCTTTCCCACACAGTTGTTTACAGAAGGCATATGTGGAATATTCTATCAACACAGAGAAGTCTTAAATTAATGCAGCATTCCATCTTCCAACAATCTCTCATCTTCTGGAGATCTTACCAACTTTTGGAAGATTAATAACAGGAATAAAAGATGAAACCCACTTTTTCTCAATCTATTGGTTAACAGTTCTGGTAAAGAATATGTTCATAAATGATATTGGAGCCATCCAGCAAAATGAGGTGAAGTGTGTGAGGGAAGGAAGTTGGGGGATTTCATTTTTATAATACAACCTCGGGGCTCAGCTATGTATTTGGTCCAAAGTTCTTGTTCTAGTGCTGTTTCAATAGTCAGACTGCACTCCCACACACAGTACCAATCATTATCAGTTTTGTTTTGCTGACATTAGCACCTGAGCTATCTTGGAGAAAGTCTGTAGCCCCAGGATAAGAGAGGTCAGGAGGGACTCATGCAGGACAAATGACAGGGTCTTTATGAAAGCCATGAGGGGTTGTATACAAGGCTATTTGTGGAATCCTTCAAAACCGCCACTTTGAGGGATTTTGAAGATGAATAATAGGTCATAGTGAAGGAAAATAGAATAGAAGAAGTTGAGGAGAAAACAGGAAGAAAAGAATGTTTATCTCAATTTTTCTGGTGTCCTTGGGTGTTCTCATTTAATATTCTTTGGCCTCTGGACAGGTTGCATCATAACTTCACTCAGTGGCATAGGGAGTTCTTTCCTTCTGGTGGTTATCAGGCAGTGGGGTCTAGGGCCATGAGCAAGACAAAAGGTGCAGCATACTCTTCCAGTTCCAAAAATCTTGTTCAGTAGGCATCCATTTTGACTAGAAATTTCTCCCTGTTCAGTACTTGCTCACTTCTACGAATAGCAGAATCCCTTTGGTCAATCTGTTTCCTTCCTTCATAAGAAAATGATAACCATGCCTACATAAACTGTCCCACCTAACATGAAGCCCTCATGAAAATCCACCTTGTACCAATTTCTGCTGATGTCATCATAAAGGAAAATATTTGTAAAGGAATGAAATGGTATTTTTTTTTAATTAGATCCATTCAATCTCAAGGCTATGATATGGCTTGGTTCTGTGTCCCACCCAAATCTCACCTTGAATTATAATAATCCCCATGTGTCTAGGTCAGGACCAGGTGGAGATAATTGAATCATGGGGGCAGTTACCCCCATGCTGTTCTTGTGATAGTGAGTGAGTTCTCACAAGATCTGATGGTTTTATAAGGAGCTTTTTCCCCTTTGGTCGGCACTTCTCCTTCCTGCCACCATGTGAAGGACATGTTTGTTACCCTTTCCACTATTATTGTATGTTTCCTGAGGCCTCCTCAGCCCTGTGAATCTGTGAGTCAATTAAACCTCTTTCCTTTATAAATTACCCAATCTTGGGCAGTTCGTTATAGCAGCATGACAACAGACTAACACAAGCTATAAACCTCAAGAGTCCCTTAGGTAAGAAAATAAGATATTTTTAATGACTCAAACAGATGTTTAGAATTTTTAAAGAGTTAGTCACAGAAAGAACATAATTCAGGTTATAAATAACTTTCATCTTCTAATAATATAAACTATAGATGTTCATATATAAATATATACACACATAAATATAAATGTACAGATACACTCAGAGAGAGAGAAAGAGAAAATAAGTAAGGTTCATCGTATATATACCCTAAATGCTCTCCCTGGATGTCACTCTTGTGTAAAGATCTATCATCATGTTATCCCTTGTGGAAAGATACCTTTCAATGGAAAGCAACATTTTTCAATTCAAAATTTTACTTCATAATTCAGAGGAACTTTGTTGTATCTCTTCTGGCAGTGAATCTTTTTAGTAACCAAATATTACACGATCTTGAGGATACATATTTTGTATGAGCTTCTTACATGCTGATTTTATCGAAGAGGTATATACAAGAAAGGTTTTTTACAAGGAGTAAACATAAGGCGAGTGTGAATTGCATCAACACGCAACACTCAACATTCAAGGGGTCTTTGAAAATGTTGTCCTTTTGTTTCAAAATTTTGAAAACTATGTTTTTGGTTATTGTATACCAACTTTTACACAAGATGTCAACATCACCTCAAAGTATGCTAAATTATAACACAAAGGACACTGGCACAATAATATTCATCAACTGTTAATTTTCAGACAAGGTAGAGGTAAAGAAATTCACAGAACTTTGGGTTGCAATGGAGTCTTTGCAATTACAAGATCTCAACTCTTCCCTGGGTTCTTTTCATTTTTGAGTTAAAGAAGCCAGCTCCAAAGAGAAGCTCAATGATTTCCCCAAGATCATATGGCTAGTAAATGGAAGATTAAAGTCCAGAGTGGCTTGTCTAATGAATTTCCATGACCAGTGGAAGACACATAATGAAATTTCAGTTAGACACTTCAGAATATGATGATCTCACCCCTTCACTGGTTGAGGAGGGGCAGGGGTTGCAGACAAGAACAAGGTAAGCATGTCTCTTTCTGTTTGTATGCTTGAGTAACCATGAATGAGTTAACATATAAAGAGTAGATTCTTAGACTGATTTTCTATGATGTCAGACATCTGGATAAAAATGAAAATTTTTAGTAAAAACACCAGATATTTACAAATATATGGCCTCATCTAAATATTGAATTATGCATACACAGAGCCTTAATGTAGGTAAGTGGAAAACATAAAATCACAAATCTCCATGATTGGGTGAATTATTGCCTTTGGGTTGGGGAGGGGGGCAAGAGTGGTATGCTCAGTATGCATGAAACATTTTGAGACATTTGCTGTGATGGATATTTTTAAATTCTTTCTAGCCATACATAGAATGCAGAAATTAACACAAGAATGTCTTAATTGGACCTATTTTATATACAAAGGAATAATGGGCTAAATGGGTTGGAATGAATGCCATATTTATCCTTCAAGGGAGGAAAGACATGATGATTCACAGGCGGCGAAGCCAAGAGCATTGGGCCTTCTCATGAGTAGAATAAATATATCTACCTCCTTTCATAATATTCTGTCCTCTAGTCCTTAAAGGCCCCCTAAAGGCATGAATAGAAAAGAGATGGGAAAATCAGAAACGATTCATTTTAATTTCACATACAGTAATTTTCTTTTAGAGATTAGGATGCAGAGCCATGATAATGGTTTGACAACTCCATCTAAACTTTAAACCACCAAATGACACTATCAATGCAAAATTCCATTCTAACTCTTCCAAAGTTATCACATACCTTCTATGTGCAAGAAAGCCAGTGACAGAGACTTGAAATGGTGCATCAGCTGAGGAGAGTAAGCCCTTGGCTTCTGAGTGCATTGTTGCATTTCTTGATTCTGCATGCTGCATATTTTACCCTCTTAACTTTGTTTTGCTTAGGCTAAAATGGGCTTTAATCCTCGCTAGTATGGAAGTCACAGGAGGAAAAAGCAGGCATGAATTGTGCTGGGTGACAAAAGACATATAAACTTGCTGCAAACCTTCAAGAACTGATGACAACATTTTGGAGTCGGGCAAAGAATTATACCAGCCAACAGAAATATATGTTCACTTTGGGGCTAAAGAAATAAGGGAGGTGTGGGGAAATAATATAAAGTTATTAAATGATCATTTCCCCTTTCTCTTGCGTAGAATCATTTATTCATTAAGGAAAACTGATTAGTCCTTTATCCTTGACTGTAAAGAAACATAAGGGTGAAAAAGAAAGAAGGAAAGGGAGGAAGAAAGGCAGAAAAGAAAGAAGGAAAGAAAAAGAAAGAGAAAGGAAGAGAGAGAAAGAGAAAGAAAGAAAAGAAAGGAGGAAAGAAAGAAAGAGAAAGAAAGAGAGAAAGAAAGAGAGAGAAAGAAAGAAAGAAAGAAGAAAGAAAGAGAAAGAAAGAAAGAAAGAAAGAGAAAGAAAAGAAAGAAAGAGAAAGAAAAGAAAGAAAGAGAAAGAGAAAGAAAGAAAGAAAGAAAGAAAGAAAGAAAGAAAGAAAGAAAGAAGAAAGGAAGGAAGGAAGGAAGGAAGGAAGGAAGGAAGGAAGGAAGGAAGGAAGGAAGGAAGGAAGGAAGGAAGGAAGGGGAGGGAGGGAAAGAGGGAGGGAAGGAGGGAGGAAAGGATATGGAGGAGGTGGCCTGCTATAGTAGTTTTGAATCTGCTGACTCTGATGGTTGTTCTTTCCAAATCCTGCTGGCTAGGATGAGGCAAAAGTGCATCTCATCTATGTTCACCTTGCCAAGCAGGGATCACTCCTCCAGGTGATTGAAAATAGAATACTGTATCTCATTTCTTCAATCTGGTCTCTAGCATTAGATTCATAAATGGCACTAACAGACATTGCTCTTATTCAAAGGGCCAATTCAGCTTTCCACCTACTTCTACAATAATGCAAGAAATTTCAGAAAGGTGTAGCAGACTAAAAAATAAAAATAAAGCAAAGCTTGTAGGTATGCAAAATTGTATGTAAATTAAGCTATCATCAGTCAATTCCCACTTTCTCTCTGATTATAGTCTTAAAAATGGTTTGTCTCTATTTCTAATTGCATCAATTGATAGTTTATCCCAATCAGCTCTCCGTCTCTGACGGTCCCCCCAGCCTCTCTATTAAGTTGTTAATGAGTTGCCAATTCTTACATATCTTATTTAGAAGAATGTGCTCAGATTTTCTTATGTCAAGTTTTTCCTAAACTGAATATACAGTTGTTATTAATTTAATGAACCGGTGCCAAAGCACCAAGCTAGGTTTTACAGGAGTACACAAATCAATGAGACATAAATCACTCTAATTCAAAGCTAAGTACAAAACAGAGATACAGAGTGCAGCAGGAATGTGGTGGATAAAGATTTTATCTTTGGCTAGAATGACCTGGAAACGTTTCTCAGAAGTGATGAGGACCTGATGTGCATCTTTACAGATCACTTAAAGTATATAAAGCAGGGAAAGGAATTTCAGAGAGAGAGAGAGAGAGAGAGAGAGAGAGCTATGGCTCGGGTGACAACAGGAGACTATAGCACAGGGCTCACGAGGGCATGTGATGGGAGAAAAAGCTGGGGGCTAAATTGTGCTGGGGCTCACATTCCAAGCCCGAACATTTTGCCTTGGTATTGAATAGGGATGGAAAGGCATGGAAGGCCACCCCATTATTGAACTCTTTAGGCAGATGTCAAGGATGGAGCATACCTCTAAATGTCTCCATTCCCACTGTACCCTGGGTATTTCTATTGTAAAGGGCTTAGGGTGAAGGGTCTTTTTTGCCTAATCAAAGAAGGTCAATCTGCAGACAAGCAATTTCACATTCATTTTCACTTGCAATTCTTTCCTGGGATGTCATCTGTTATGCATTTAATATTCTTTACACTCATCCCCTCACAAATTCTGCATCCAAGTGCATAAAGAGGGATCCATTTCTTCAGACAATTCCCACCAAGGCCTCCCTATGGATGCCATCAAGATTTTGCACCTGCAATTGGCTAATTGCCAGCACAATAGGCCACTTGAGCCTTCAAAATTAAGGATTTAATGATAAGTGGGGAGGTACAATGATAAATGAAAGGCTGAATTCACACTTCTGATTTCTATGGCCTAATATATTAGGGGATGTAAAATGGAAGCAGGCCATAATGGAGCCTAACAACAATCCTTATGGTCACTATTGAGTCTCCTGGAAACAGCCTCTCCAATTTAGAAACTGTGAGTGAAAGACTGCCTTAAAATCTATGATGTGATCATTATTATAGTCTCAAAGGGCAGCTTTGACACAACTACAGTGATTATTTTGTAACTTCTCTAAAAGATTGGCCACCTCCCTTTTCCCTCCCCCACCTTTTCAAGAGCCAAGTTTCAAAAAGGGGGAAAGAGAACCAAAGAATGACTTCATGAAGGCCACATTCTCCAAGGTCTCAAAAGCACTTGGGAAATGTCACCAATTGGATCACAAATATTTGCACATTGGTTACCTTTTCTTACTAATCAGAAAATTCTCTTGTACAAAATGTCTGGCCTTAGCTAGCATGTTGTTTCTTCCAGTTACTGGGCTGCCACAAGGACAATAAACAGCTTACCAATCCAGGTCTTATATAAGCCACAAACCTAGGACTGGTCTGGTGATCATGTCTCCTTTTTACCTTGTAAGTCTCTAGAAATGTTTTTCCACATATGCTGTGTCTATTTTTAGAAGCATGTTCATTTGCTAACATGGTTGCATATACTTCTTAGTTTGGCAGCAGCAACAGCAGCATCAGGTGGAAAATACCCTATTAGAAAAACAATGTCTATTCAATAGCTTTGGTAAAACAGTTTCGTCTTTTATATTGAGGAAATCCTTGGAGGAAATTACAAAGATTATGCCTTACAAATATAATGCACAAGAAGAGAGGGCTTTGTTAATAGAGGTTTCAGACATCTTAAGCAGGGAGGAAAAATCTCCATAGATAAGAACTCTTTTTAAATAGACCTAGTCTGATACATGGACTGAGGCTTAGGAAAAGTCGCTATTGTCAGAACTATAAAAGGTGTCTAGCTTACCACAAAACTTACACGAACTTTCATATAGTTTCACAGTCATGAGAATGAGTCAGTACATAATTCTCTATGGTAGACTGAGGGGGTTTCCTAAGAAATTAAATGTCAATAAATTTAAATGGCATAAAGTGCCTGATTAATAGCATAGGAAAATAAATCCCAGAACAAAAGCCCTGCAAAGTTAATCCCTATTCACACATGCTGTTATCAAGAAATATGTATCTAAGACTTACTAGGTACTAAATGCTGAGTGGAAAGCATGCAAATGTGCTAGGAATGGCCCCAGATCTCAATATTATAATTATTTGGAAAAATAAGACCGATTGACATATAAAGACAATTAACTGCTTTAAACATTCCCTAACAACTGCCAAATGAGTGGGTGGGCCCACTACAGGTGGGTTCAGGGAAAGGAGAAATCCTTGAAGGCTGGAGTGGGCAAGCAAGGCTTCATGGAGGAGTTGAAACTGGAGTCTCCCAAGATGGAGAATGGAGACTATGTAAGGCTCAGCCAGCCCACTCAGGGCATAGTGAGTGTCCCAGTCTGTCTGAAGAAAGAGCCATTTTAAGGAAGCAAAGGAAGATGAGTTTGGGAAAGTACTGGGGAGGGGGTGCTGTCATGGATTTTCCCCTAGAGCCTCCAGAAGGAATGTAACCCTGCTAACCCATTTTAGATTTCTGAACTCCAAGACTGTGGGAAAATAAATTTGTGTTGTGTTAAGCCACTAAGTGTGTGATGATTTGTTACAGCAGCCATGGGAAACTAATATATCTTATGTGTATAGAAATACATTTCTCATCTTCACAAATATTACTGTAACCATTAGACCATACTACCTGAATGTAGTGTTTAATTTCAACAAATTGGAGACAAGACAGCAAAGCCAACTTCTCCAAAGAAAACCTACCTTCCAAATATCTCACTGCATAAAACAACCACCATTCACCCAGGGCTTGCCCTACCTGCCAGACCACTTGACTATGAATGTCCAACTTCCAGGGTGCAAATTCACACAAGTGAAAATCTAGCCCAACTTTCCATTTAACCGTCACATCATATAGCTGATAAATGGGCCTGTTTTCCATGTCTCTGCTAGGAATACTGGGAAGACAGAATAATATTTGAAAAACATTGGGCTAAGTAAAATAATTATAAAGCATTATTTTAATAAGTTACTGCTTTCAATGTCAGCTAATATAATTCATTCAGCGTTGTTTCCTCCTTAGCTTTATTTCCCATTTAACAAGCTCCCTCAATACCTTTTAAAGGGATTGTAATGCCTATATAGAGATAACCTGATGCCATTTCCCAAATGCCAGATTTGGGCAGCGGCCTGACCACCAACCCCCACACCTCTCCAGGCACATTACCCACTGGAAATGCAGTTGGAATGGCAGAAGTTCACTTGTATAAGTAAATCCCAAGCTGATTCCATAAATCATAAACCACTCATCTTGTCGAAGAAAAAAGATGCAGCTACACAACTTTTACATGTAATACTGTGGCTCACTCAGAATGAAAGGGGGAAAAACAGAAAAGGGAAGTACAATTTCCTCTGCCCTCGCTAAATGTTATTTGCAAGAATATTTGTTCTCTGTTTTGCTTCACTTTGGTTTTTATTGTTTTGAAAGGAAATGCACAAAAGCACAGATATCATTAAATATGGAATACTAACTGGAGTCTCTGAGCCTTACATAGTCTCCATTCTCCATCTTGGGAGGACAAAGAGCATCATGATCAGGTAGAATAAACCCCAAAGTAGGAATCAGGAATCCCACACTGTGTTACTGGATTGGCCATTAACTGCCAAATGAGCAACAAACAGGCTGTTTCACCACCTGTGACTCAATACCAAGTCATTTACAGTTAGAATTATTAATAGCAGGGGAAAGAACTACAGTGACAATAACAATGCACCCATACTATGTACTAAGTATGCATGAGTGCTCTCACTCTTCTACCCCTCTCTCTCTCTTCACATGTGCGATCTCTAATTCTTAAAACAATCCTATGAGATAGGCATTATTATTACCCATCATTGACAGATAAGGGAAGTGAGGCTCATGAGGTTCAGATTACTCAGTAGTGGAGACCAGGAAGTGCTCAGGGAAAGCCAAAAGCTTTCACAGGCTCTGCTTTGCACTCACTCTTTCCCTTCCTAAGAACAAGATGGATGTGGGAGGGGCAAAGCTTAGGCCACTGAGCTCAGAGGCTGCCCCATTCACCTGCCTTCCCAAGGAAGCAGGAAGGGATCAGATTTAAAGACAATCCGTATTCTTATAGTTCCCTGGGCAGGTTGGCTGACCCATACCATGACAGGACGAATGTCACGAGGACCATATCCAATGTGTGTGTCTCAGGGTACAGGCTTTAACAGGGACCGTGTTATTTATTTCCTGGTTATAATGCACATACTGAATTGGGAAGGGTGTGTGGAGTAAGAAGGAGAGGAGTTAGCACACGAAGTACTTTGGCATTTCTGCTTCTACAAGGAATTACAAAGTACAGAAAAGGAATGCTGCTATAAAACTCCCAAAATTAGACTTGGTTTCAGAGCAAAAGCTAAGAAAATAGTGAGAACCCCTTTTAATTCAGCCAGTCACTACACACACAGACAGACCACAGATCAAATCATATCCCAGAAACATATCCATGTACATTCAGAACTTAATATAACCCAACTAGAATAGAAGGCAGATATTAATACTATTCCTCAAACCACATTTCCATAGCATTTCAAATATTTATAGCTTGTTATAAATTATACCAAGGCCACATATCAAAGAATGAAAATCACCCATATTAAATTAATCAGAGATTTTAGAAAATTATACATTGCACATGACTGAGTATAATACATTTAATGTTTCAATGTCATGGAACATTTGCTTTATAAATAAAATGTGAAAGTGATTAAACTCTCACAAACCCTCAGGAATATGGCAAAACTATATGCAAGCCCCCTAAGCCCTGGATTTGTATCTCTGGATTTTGGTTACTGAAGAAAAACAAAAAATCATGCAACTGAACTAGATCCCGCTAGTTGGTGATGCTCCAGAGGAAAGTCAATGTCAGCATGGGGAAAAGTGAAATTCAATATCCTAGTCCCTAGTACCCTGATTTCTTATAGAATAATTAAAATGTTACCCTCAGCTCTATAAGCTCAGTTGCCACTCTCCTTTAATGGAAACTTAAGTGCACATTGAAGGTAGGATTTGGCTCAAGGACTTTCTACGCCACACTAAACATTCGTGTTGTTAAAAGCACCTTTACACATATATGCCATTACAAACTAAGATTGGATTTCAGGACAAGAATGTAAAATGTAGACTTTGGAGATGTCTAAAGAAGTGTTTAAAATGTTTCACCCAGCCCAGGTAACACAGTGAGACCCCGTCTCTACCAATTTTTTTTTTTTTTTTTTTTTTTAGCTGGCATGGGGACATGAGCAGTGCATGCCTGTAGTTCTAACTACCTGGGAGGCTGGAGTGGGAAGATGGCTAAGTCTGAGGTTACAGTGACCTACAGTCATGCCACTGCACTCCAGCCAGGGTGACAGAGTGAGACTCTGTCCCCCAAAAATTAATTAATTAAAATAAAGTATTCCACTGACTCCCCTACCAATAAATAATACAAGCCTTAGCTTCCTTCAGAGCCAAGCAACTACACAAAAGTCACCAGATAGCCAGAGTTTTCCATGGATTCCGAAGATGCAATTCCATATCTGTGCTTCTTAGATTTCATGACATCTTTCCCATTTCTTTATAGAAGTACTGCATTGTTATGTGACTGTGTGTATACTAATTAAACTTAATTTTGCTTTGAGTACCTTATGATAGCTTCATAAAGCCATTTGGTATGTCAAAACCAGTGCTGTAAGTCCTGGAATACATCTTCCCAGACTATATAATCCAATACCTGACCATGGCATTTTTTGTCCCTTTTTACAGAAAACTCTACTCTCAAGGGTCATATTCTATCCTGGACTTCAGTAAGTGCAACAAAACTAAATTATAGTTCTACACTGACTTCTAGTTTCCAAAACACAATCGCCTCTTTACATGGTATATTAAATATTCCCTTTTAGCAGCAGTTCTGAAGATGGCAAGGTATCATCAACTTCTCAAGATACTCATCTTATTATTCTGTTGAATATTTGAGGAGAAACAGGGTGTTAGCATAGTCTGAAAATATCTCCCCCGAATTTAGACCAGTTAAAAAGGGAAAAAGAGTAACTTTAACAACTAAGATTATTGGCATCTTGAACTCCCTGATGTGATGCACTGAGAAAAGTACAATAACTACAATATTACTTCTGTGGTATTTGCCCAAGGGCATAACTTCGTATATAATCATGACAAAATCTAGGATACACACAAATTGAGGAAACTTTTACAAAGTAACTACCAGGATTCATAAAAAGTCTCATGATCATGAAAGATGAAGAAAGATGAGGAATTAATTGTTGCAGATTGGAGGAAACCAAGGAGACACAACTAAATGCAATGTAGAATCCTAAGAAATTGGCTTCGTGTGCCATGTACCATGTTTAGGGTCATAGATGACAAAATGTAAAGCAAGAATATTGAGACCTTACTATGGTCTCAAGATGAAGAAACAGAATCTCATAAAGGTAAAGTAACTGGCTCCCATGCTCACTAAGCTAGTAAAAGCTCTTGCCAAATCTTCCAGATTCCAAAACTCAGATTCCTTGAATTATTCATTGTTAGATCTTGCCTGTGATAATTACAGCATGGTCTTTCACTAATAGTGACTTTGTACTCCATTCATTCACTCACTGATTGATTAATAGCAGTATGAACTCATGGATATTTATTTTATTCTATGGACCATAACCCATTACTATTACTGCTTGTTTTGTTATTTAAATTGTCCATGATTTGACCATTAGGTGCTCTTTGGTGTTGGCTCCTTTGTCCTTTGTCCTTTTGACACCTTGATTGCTTGTTAACACTTCCTTATTTCTAGCATCACAAGATATTATAGGTTTAGTTTACAGTTTTCTGGCCCCAGTGCCAGACTCAACTACTTCACCAAGAGACCCTGATTTCACTTCTCAGAGTATGGTATTTAGAAATTAAGATCTGGGTGCAAGGTGTGCTTATTGCTATGAGGATGTCATTACTTCTAGGCTGTCTCAGCAAACCAAGCTAGGAAATAATGGGAATGTACACGTTTATATCTATTTATCTATCTATCACCTATCAAACATGAGTTCCAACACAAGTTTCAATCTGGCCTTCCCCCTTTGCTAATTTGTAACTCCTTTTTCCAACAGTGAGAAACCTAAGCTCATTATCATGTATTCACATATATTAATATGTCATTCAAATAACATATATTCACAGTTTGATCAACCCTAATATTCACAGAGTAGTTTTGGAACTGTGAAATCATCAGGGCCTGGTGTTTTTTGTGAAGTGGTTCATTCATAACTTTCTCCATTCCTTTCATGGGTATTGATCTGTTTAAGCTTTTCAAATCAAGTGAGCTCGGTCTTGGTAATATGTATTTCTCTAGGAAATTATTTATTTTATCTAGGTTTTCAACTTCATGTGGATATCTGAAAAGTAAATACTTGTGATTTTTGAAAACTTACTTTTCTCTAATGGATAGTTCCTTCTTGTCATCTCTTATTTTGTATAGTTTTCCTTTCTACTTCTTTTTCTTCATTAAATTAGCTGTTTATTTGCATAATTTAAAAAACGCAGAATTTTGATTTATTGAACACATTTGCTCTATTATTCTGCTCTCTACCTCATTATTTTCTATTTTGTCTTTATAAATTCCTTCTTTTTGCTTTCTTTTGGTGTACTTTGTTATTCTTTTTCTAATATTTTGATCTGGGCATTTTCCCATTTATTTGCACTCTCATTTTTATTGGTAAAAGTGCTCCATGAAATGAATTTCTCTCTAATCTTTGCTTTAAATGCATCTCATAGATTGTTATATGTAGTGCTTTATTTTCCATTTTTTTAAATCTGTAATTTCAATTTGCATGTCCTCTTTCATTCAGGAGTTTTTGCAGTGGCATATGCCTTTAATTCAGCACTTTGAGAGGCCAAGGTAGGAGGATTGCTTAAGCCCAGGAGTTCAAAGCTGCAGTGAGCTATGAGCGTGCCACTGCACTTTAGCCTGGGTGAGACAGCGAGACCATGTCTCTTAAAAATAAAAAATAAACTAAAATTTCTAGATGAAAGTGACAATCTAGTTTTTATTTTGTTAGCAATTTCTCAATTTATTGCATTGCAATTGGAGTGTGTTATTTGTATTATACGATTTGTACTTTACAAAAATTATTCATGTTTTCAATGAAACCTAATATATAATTAATTTTTGTGAATGTGTCATGGCACAGGAAGTGAAATTTTATAAATTTCAGTTGAGTAAACCCACCTTCCAAGAAACAATTGCAAAGTACAAGAAAACTATAATCCAACACTGTAAAAAGATTTAAAATACTCAAAAAGAGTATTCTCAAAAAAGCATTTGAAGATATGAAAATCCGCCTTGACTTAGAAATCTAAAACCTAAAATTAGAGATATGTAAAAAAAACCCAGGAATAAACTAAAAGTAAGTAATGAAACTCAATAAATAAACGAAAAAGACAAAATTATCTAAAATAAAGAATAAATTACAAGGTGCACGAGGGAGAATAGATTCAAATGAAATTTAATAAGAGACATTGAAGAAATACAGAAAAATAACTAAGATAATTACATAAATAAGAAAATCAAAAAGAACCAGAAATAATGTATTATAAATGGAAGAAAGGCAAAAAAACAAATCACATTTATATTATTGGGGTCCCTGGAAAAGAAAAAACAAAAATGCTACAGAGCTAATAATTAAAATTACAATACAAGAAAATGTTCCTGAAATAGAAAAAGATCTGAATCAGCCCACTGAAATGGCTCACTGCATATCTGAAGTTATGCAGAACGATCAGCTCAATGCATTTGGTGGCAAAACTAGATTTCAAAGATAATGATAAACATCTCAAAGCCTCCCGCTAAAATACAAATAAGCTACAGAACACAAAAGAATTAGACTGGCATCAGAGTTTTCAAAACCAAGGCAATGATGGGGAATTTAAAAAAAAAAAAAAAAAAACACACCTAATGAAAGAAAGTGGCTAGATTTTATATCTAGCCAGTCTGTTATTCAGATGCCAATATAGGAGAAAATAAAAGTTTTCAGCATAGAAGAACTTAGGGAATTCTGCACATACCGACCCTTTTCGAAGTTTTTCTCGTCTCCCCTTGCTGACTGCAAAGTCTTTTATCAGAGCAGAGTCAGGGAAGAATCATAAAATCACACACTGAGATTTGGTGACTTTTTTTTTTCCTCTTTACACATAGTGATTTCACATTTGGCACTGTCTGTCTTCAAATTATCCTGAAAGAATTTGGTTTTGTGTAGAATTTACTTTTCCTATATTGTTATTTCTTATGGTTTGTGGAGGTAAATCTTTCAAGGTAGCCAGATGTGCTGCTGACATTACCCTTGACTCACTAGACACATTCTTGACTTTTTAATGTGTCAAATCAGAAACTTCATATTGGAAGAGGGGGAAGTCCCATCAGTTATTTAATTAAATAAACTTATATGAATTTCCAAAGTTGTATCTCTCCTAAGACTCCTTTGTAATTATCTACTAAGCATTTATTATTTATGATGCAGTGTGCTAAGTATTTTACCTGCATTAGTCCTTACAGATTCCATTAAAAAAAAAAAAAAAAGGAAAAAAAAAAAACCCTTTGTAGTGGCTACTACTATTCACTTTTTACAGATTAAGAAAATGAAGCTTAGAGAATATGTCCAAGGATCAAAATCAAGGCTGCTCCATGGCAAAACTGGAGCTCTTAACTGTTACTCTACATTGCCTGTTGTCCTTCGGCCTTTTCTCATTATATGGCCCCAACGATCACTTTCAAGTCATTTATTGGTTCGTTTTGTTCACTCAACCCCATGAGCAAATTTCATCTACCTACCTCCAAAATGTATTCCCTTTCTCTCCATTTATATTTCTATGACCTTGACCCAAGTCAGAATCAACTCTCACCTAGAAAACTGCCATAACAAACATTCAACTCTTCTCTCATCCTCCACTATCACCCCCTCCAATCCCACACCCTCCAATCCATTCTCCATATGGAAGAGGACTACATTTTTATTAATAAAACATAAATCTTGTCACTGCCTGACTTAAATTCTCCAAAAACTTCCCACTGCTCTCAGAATGAAATCTAACTCTTTCCCATGCCCTGCCAGGCCGTACAATATCTGTCTCCGCCTACTTCTTTTATTTCATTTCATGCCACTCTCCAACTTAATTACTCTTTTCTTGCCAATACTGGCCTCCTTTCTCTTTCTCCAACTTGCCAAGCTCATTCATACCTCAGATCCTTTGCATTTTCTGTACACTTAGCTTGGGGCACTTTTAAAATATTTCCAAATTCTTTTTGATGTTGCAGTCACTGTCTGCTTGACAGAGGCTCAGCCTACTAACTGTCTTGGGAGTGGGTACAGGGAGTTTGGGGGTGGCAGGCATCTGGAGATGGAAGGAGGTGAACTTCTAAGAACAGTAGTTGAATAAGTGAGAGTAGGTTCTGCCACATTGCGAGAAAATGTGAATTATCAACAAACACTTCCTACACCTGATATCTTTTGTATGGTGAGCTGCACATTAATAAAGAAGCAGCTGCCACTACTGAACGATTAATCAATACTAGTAAGCTGACATCCTAAGAACTGCTGAACTGAAGGTTTTCTTTCCCTCTTGCATTTACAAATAAAGTGCTCAGTATTTGAATAACGCCTGTTGACTTGACCAGAAAATATCAGAGTCCTATTTAAATGACATTTGTAGAGAATGAGATTTTCTTCTGGCCACTGCTCCTTATTGCTAATAATAACATCAGATTAGTGGATTTAGGCCGGCAGAGGAGCAATGCCTTTTCTGATCCCTTCTTAAAGCAGCCCTTTCCATCTGTCTCGCCAAGCTGTCCTCCCACTTGTTTGGGCCAATGAGCAGTTCCTAAATGGCACTTCATTAATACCATGGGGACTATCCATCTAAAGACCTATTGTGTTGCTAAATTCCATACAAGACTACCAAGTCTCCTTAGCTTGGAAAGATCAAAACACCTGTAATGTTTACAAGTGCAAAGATCTCTCCAGATGATATCCACTAAATGTGGAAGAGTCACACATACACAAAAACCAAAAATCAATCTCAATTGAAAGAGGTTTACAAATGTCCTTCACTTGTCAATTTTTTCACCTGTCATCATTTCAATTCACCAGACAGAAGAAAGTGTTATGTTTTATTGAAGGAGAAAGTTCTGATGGTTGATTGCTTTGGGGGATGGGGGAGCAGAAATCATGGCCAAACACACATATGCACTTAGATGATTATAGGGGAAGATGCCTTTTTTCTTATTTTTACATGAATTGTTCAAGTTCGAGGACTGAACATGATTTAAAATCTAAATGCCAGGTCTTCCAAGAACAAATCTAAGTATTTCTAAATCTCTATCATAAATAACTACATTTAATTTCCTTTTTCCAGCATTTGGCACTTTAAAAGCCCTTTTACAATTTGTACCTATGCTACTTAAGTTAATAACTGACATTTCCTCTTCGTAATACATAATGTAAGTTTGAGTGCTGCTGTGAACCCAAGATAAGCTGAGAGACCAGTAGACTCATTATGAAGCCAATGTTTCAAGATCATACTGATTGCCTATATCTTCTGCCTATTTTGTTTTTCAACAGTCTTGGTCATTCATAACCCTGACCACAAAAAGTGTTTCTCTATGGTAGAGAACCCCATGCCAAGCAGAGCCACATCAAGTCAAATGTTTGAACTGATCAAGCCAAATGGCTTCAATTGAAGGTTTAGCAAGGTTAAAGTGAGACTCTTATTTTCAAAGATAGAACTTACCAACACGTTAAGGAAAATTCCTGAATCTGGTGTCCAATTGTTTTACATACATATTTTTCAATTCATCATATTGTTAACCAACTTACTTTAAAAACATAAGAAATTGAAGGATGCTTTTATATATATGATGTACTCAATTTTCAAAGTATACATGTCATAAAGTCAGTAATGCATCCTGCATATGACACAATTTATATTCATTTCACAGGGTCACAATAAGTACATGATTGCGTTTCCTTGAGGAAGTCCACAGATGCCAAACCAGGCATTCTAATTTTGAGACAAACTTGGGCAAATTTGGATAAACCTCTTCAAGAGCCAACAACTATTTACCTACTCTGTTACCGTTCTAGACTTAAAATAGAGAAAGATGGTTTTAAAGAAACCACTTTTGAGAAAGCCATAATTATTTAGCCCAACAGAAGGGAAATATGAAAGGAAATAAATCTGATTGTTTTAGGCATAACTCAGATACATAGTTATTTTTCATGATAAAAGAGAAGTTTAGTTGATTAATATCATTAAAGTTTACAAAGGATCTCTTTACAGTTAAAAAGAACGAAATCGTTCAAGACATTACACAGCCCGGGTAGCCAAAGCTATGTTTGTCAATCATTAGATTCTATCTATACTCTGTATTGTTTAGAAGTTGCTGGAAAGGGTAGTAGGTTTTTGTCTGTTTATTTTGCTTTTCTTTTGTGTGACCCCTGCTCTAACACCGTTATTGTTCCTAGATGAAGAAGTAACTAAGTCTAGTGGTTGGAATGAATTCGGGTTTCCCACGGCATGCAGTATGCAGGCAAGGATAGGAGAACACTAGTGCTTGGGATGGTGGCACTCTAGGAAGCAGGGCCTTCTCACCCTGCCACCTGGCCATGGCACAGGAAGGATACTGGTCATTTTACTTTGTTTTTGTTTGTTTGAGTTTTATTTTGTTTATTCATTTATGGGGAGAGGGAAGGGGACGAGCCATGTCTCAGAGCCAGAACTATCTCCTTCACCTAAATGGCCTTGTGTTCCAATTGTCACATCTTGTTGCTGGCTGGAAGATGGCGTGAAAATTTTAATGCTGGCAGCAATTTGAGGAATTATGGCCAAAATTTAGCAAATCTATTTTTTTTCTCTTTTTTAGACTTTGGAAATGAGTTTCCTTACTATTCTTTTATAATTTCATTCAAAAATGTCTAGTACCTTAAAAGCAAGACCTTTCCAATTAAATCAAACATTAATTATTAGATGTATGAGCATTTGTAGACTACATTTCACACACCCAAACCACCAGATGTATGTACTCTTCAGAGTGTAAACAATCAATTTAAAATCCCCCCAACTCCTATTGATGATGTGAGAACAGCATGGTTGATTATTTAACCTTTCAAAGTATGCATTGATGTTGTCACTATTAATAGATGAAACCTTTATACTGCAGTGAGCCATTTCCTATGATCAAAGTCATTTTTCCTCAATTTATTTCTGTGTAAAATGAAAAGAGTTTCCGATTAGCAATAAGGTGCCGGCAGGATACATGGTTATGCGAAGGTAATCACAGCCCTGTGGGAGCAGAGGTACTAACTGTACCTTTTGCTCTGTGACTCCTCAGGGAGGTGATTATCTCATGATAATCATATACCCCCACCCCATTGTGTCTTATTGCTTAATTAGCTACTGCATGAAACGTAGTTCTGTTTGCATCAACTTTATGTCGACTATAATTGCCCTGAGTTTCAGTTCTAAGATGAAAAAAGGATCAAATAACTACATATATTTTGTTTGATTAATCATGAAAAAATCATTAAGGGATTAAAGTGAAACCATTTTACTCCTGCTGATCATGTTCAGCAATTTGAAATTATTTTATGATCCTGATCAATGTAATTAATGAGAATGGCTGTTAATTAGTTACACTAGCAGGTGGGCCATGAAAAAATGTATTCACTTAATACCTTAGAACAACAAGCGATTAAGTGCTCCTGTGCTGATTTTACCTGGCACAGAGAAAGAAAATCGCTGTCCAGCTTACCAGGCTCTTTGAGATTACCACACTCCCCTCTTTGCCCACCTCAGCTCCTCCACCTCCTCGTGGGGCCTTTCATAGGGTAACACACAAAAACAGCCTGGCTTGATATTTTTAAAGATATTAAGCATTTTTTCGGCTTAAACATTCTCCTCTTTGTTGCAAGGCCCTACAAGCAGAGGTTTTTGGTAAACTCCACTAAGGCATTATTCATCTCAAATTAACTAACTGTAGCTTCACCATAGAAAATAGGGTAAGCCAGACCCCTTCATCTGCCCCTCAGCAGATGTCATAACCCTTTCTGTAGAGAGTCTAGCTATAGTAACCCCTGGTGGCTGTCTGGTGACAGACAGACAGGAAGTGTTTACATGGTCCATTGAGTTGTTCCTTAGTAGTGCTGAGAGTTTATTGGGAATTTTCACTGTCAAAAGATATATCACATTCCCTGAGGAGTTAGTCAATACATTCAGTTATCTCCACAGTTTTTATCCTAGAGCAATACAAAAGGAGGCTAAAAGTGTAACAAATATTTCCAATATTCTCCTGATTAAACTATTTAGTCACATCAATTATGCAAATGGATACAAATATCTGTTAATATGACTCTCCTGTGCACAGAACCCTTTGCTTTCAATAAACCTCGCTAACTGACATTTAGGATCTGCCCTAGCATTCAGCACATCACTACTTGGCCTAATTGGGAGAGCCGAAATACTGAAAAGTGAAGCTAATGGGAAATTCCAGGGAAATCCTGATTCCTACAGTCAGAGGAGATGGGAACATAGTCGTTCCACTTTATGCTCTTTTCAGAGGCTACATCTCAAGTACCCATTGTATTTGGGTTAGCTCTACTGGATTTGAAAGCAATTAAGGAGAGAGACCTGGCTAGATGAAAGGGTCTTTGTGCAGCTTCCCTGGCCCCTTGGCTAGGCAGTCACATTAGGGCACAAGTGGCCATGAAGTGGTTGGGCGTGGGTGGCGCTCTTGTTCCTTCAGATGCACTACAGTGCATTTCATTGGTGTTTGATTATTTTTCCTTCAAAATAAAAGTTTGATGGAGACTTTGCTTCTTTACTGTTGGACTTCTTTCTTTCTTTTGTAACTATCACCTGCTTAGTAGGAGTTTATATATATATTTCTTATCTCCTACACCAAGGAAAGGAGTTTCTATTACTACTTTGTGCATTTCATTTTCTATCTCAAGGCAGTTTTCATTGTTGTATTTGCAAAAGAGCACAGTAGATGTTAGGGGTTTTTATCAAATTGATGTATACATATGATTATTTCAAGAGTCAACTACCTATCAAAGCTTCTTAAAGACCCAAAGCAGTTCCCAGACCTGCACTGGACCCCTAAGTTATTCCCTCTTCTCAACAAGCAATTGCTTGTAACTTTATTTTATTCTTGGAGCATTTGCCTCCATTTCTCTAAAAAACACATTGAATTGCTATCTTTTTTATTTTTAGGTATTATCTGTTGACTTCCTTCTGTGGAAAATGAGCATTTAGTTGGCCTTCTTTCTTTCTCCTTCCCTACTACATACTCGAATACTTGTCATCCCTCCATCTTCCCAACATATTTACACCAAAAGTTTAGTTAGATAAATTTTTATTTTTACAATTTTTAGATGGTATATGTTATTCAGAGCTAAGCCATGTACTAAACTAGGATTTTTCTTTCCTGAGCTACTTTTTGGAGTCAATCATCATGACTGGCTTTTTATTAATGTTTGGCTCATTTTTCTATGCACATATTACTAATGCAACCTCAAACTCTCTACTAGCTGCATAAATCCTGTCAATACATTTACTCACATTAGCTATCTATTTCATCTTCTTCATAAATTTCATTCAGAGCTTTCTGACCTGCTTCAACCTCAACTGGTTGCCCTCTGCATCCGGGATTCTCTTCACCATTGTCTGGTAGACTCCTTTGGCCTCTCTCCTGTGTTACAGCTTCTGTTTCCTACAGACATGCTATCCTCTCCTTTGATTTATTCCTTCTTTTTGGTGAACAAATACATCCTCTCCAGCTTACTGAGAAAAAAATTGGTTAGAGGTCATTTTTTTCTAAGATCTTGAGTGTCTGAAAATGTCTTCATTCTATCTTCCCACTTGATCGATAATTTGGCTAAGTAGAAATATTAAGGTGGAAGTTATTTTCCTTCAGAATTGTCTTTGAGTTTCGAGTGTTGCTGTGAAATCCAAAGCCATTCTGTCCCATTGCATGATACCTATTCTCTCCCCATCTCCTACCTTCCTTCCTTCCTCCTTCTTTCTGGAGGCTTGTGGAATTTTCTCTTTATCTCCTTTTTTTCTGGAATGTCACAGTGAATCCTCGCTGCCAGCATTCTACTGGAAGCAAACTGGCACTCCCTGTGTGTAGCTGGTGGTGTATGCATTTATTCACTAAAAGTCTCTGTTTCCAGGAAAGTACTCCAGGACAATAAACCTCTGTTTTATCCTCTCCAAAAAATAAAGTTCCATTTTCTGCAAGGCTGAGGAAAGGAAGAGCAGTAAGAGTGAGGGAGAGGAATTAGGGATCTAACTTCTTACACAGCTTTCAATCAGACCTCTATATTTTATACCCTCTTCACTCCCGCTTCAAGGGATATCCGCTATCACCAATTCCTGGGCTTTTTGAAGGTTCTGCAGTGTGAATTGTATTGATTCTAAGCTTTCCCACTGTTAGGATATGGATTTCCAGATCTGCTAAATCAGTTAATATTTGCTCAAATGCTTTCCAGTTTCTGAAATTTGGTTATTTCCTCTCCCACATCTCCAGTCCTTTTGAGTTTATTTCTTAAAAAAAAAAAAAAATCCCTTATTGTAGTTTTGGTATGGTTTTTAAAAGGGAGTTAAATTAGAGGTATGTGATCAATCCACTATTGAAAAAAGTCAAAGCAGCTAATTCACATATGACAACCAGCCTCTTTCTCTCTTCTTTTAAAACATGAATTATGTGCCTGGTGTTACTTCTGTAAACTGAGAAAGAACCTGAAATTTAGTAGACATAAACAAAAGGCAAAGGGGTCCTCAGGAGGGTGTCCCAGATGTATTTCTGAATTGATTGCAGACCCAAGTAAGTCCTGACTAGCTCAGGCTAAGCAGTTCTAAAGTGCTGTCTTGTAATTCTAACCAAGCCACAAGAGCCCACAAATGCTTAGCCACATCCCACTCACTTCTGCTTGCATGTCTATAGCTTTTCAGCTGACACCAATGTTTCATGAACCGAAATTCCCAGCCTATTCTTTTTACTCCTACCACTACTAATATGCAACTTCCACGTGTATATCTATGCACAGTTTACAGAGTATTTAAACATATATTAACTCACTTGATTCATATCCCTGTGAAGAAATTGTTTTGGTGGTGGTCATTGTTTCTAGAATCATAGTTATGAGCTTGGCCTCTGGAGTAAACATCAGCTGGTAAGGGTTCTGGTTCTAGGCTGATTGTTCATACAACCTGGACAAATTATTCACACTCTCTGCGCTTGAGTTTCTAAATCTGTAAAATGGAGATAACTACAGTACTCTCAAATCGTTTGAGATTTTGTGAAGATTACACAAGAATGCATGTAATGTGCTCAGCACAATAGCTGGTACAAAGAAAGCACTCAATAAATAGCAGTTATTACTCTGATTCCCATTTTACAGATGAAGATCCTGAGGTACAGAGAGGTTAGATGATTTTTTCCAAGTCCACAGCACCAATAAGGCACAGAGATAAGACAAGGCTCAAATTACCATCTTTGACTTAGAAGTTCATGCCTCTTTTACCACACAAGTGGTTCTTATCTCTGGCTGCATGCACACTCAAATCACATGGGAAGCTTTGAAAACATTCCCATGCAGGGTCCATCCAGGTGATTCTGACTTAACTGTTCAGGTGTGGATTCCGGACATGGGTTTGTTCTCAACCCTTTCTTGGTGATTCTAACACTAGGCAAGGGTTACAAAACTTATGATCTTTACCAAACTTCCTCTTTCACTCCCAGGTGGCCTTGAACTGTATTTTATCTCCCACCCCTGTTCTAGACTCCTTGTCAGTAGCTAGAAACGCAATCATGATACACTAATTATAAAAGGTGTTAAGCAAATATAAAAATTGTTACCCCCATTCACTTGTTTGAGCACCACAAGAACTTGCTGGTTTAGAGAATACACAGCTTTTCAGAAATGACTAGAAATTAGCATATCAAGATCCAGCTACAGTCTCACCAAGTTTTCCTGGATACATGAGGATGTCCTTTGGTGTGGTCAGCCTGGGCTCCCCTGCAGGGTCAGCAGAGCAATCTATTTCAAACACTTTAGAACAACCTGAGGTTCTGAACTAAATTATAATACAGGTTTCTGGTTTTCCAAGTAAAAGATGATACAAAGGGAGACTAGGCAAGAAAGAAAAGAGAAAAAAGCCACAGGGCTACTTTTGGGTAAGGAAAAAAGCCTAGAGGAGAACAAACAATAGGCTGTTTCAACCTCATCCTGCCTGGGCTCAGCTGGGAGGTTATAGAGCTGACTCCCTGCTGATAAGGCACTTAGCTGAGCTCCACCCAAAGGGCGCATGCCTCAGGGCCTAACCCCATCAAGCTAGCTCACAGGAGTAGGCCAGTGCCCTAATGAAGCCCAAGCCCTATCATCTGCAGACCACTCTACCAGGCCAGTAACAGTCTCAGGATCAGAGAAGGTCACAGATCACTTTTAATTTCAGCAGCAAATAAAAGCTGTCATCACATATTCAGGGAAACTTCATGAAGGTACAGCTGGAATTTGATGTGCCCCATAAAAAAATATTTATCTTCATTAAAAAGTGCACTTAGGAAAAATACACTCTTTTTTTTTTTTTTTTTTTTTTTTTTTGCAGGCCTTGGGCTTAAAAAGCTTTCTTCCCACGGTCATGAGAATAATAAACTTGTCTAGGACATGAAACCAAAATGAAAAGGCCAAAATAATCTTCTAAGGGATGAATGGGAAAATGACTAAAACGGCCAAAACCAGTCCTTCTAGGAGCTTCTTCTATAATAAATCAATGTTAGTTTTCACAGCCCTCACCTAGCTGCTATGGACTCAGCTCCAGTGATTCTCACCTGCTAATCCTGGGACAAAATCTGCTGTTCACATAACTATAAGATCTAGCCAGCATCTACTGGCCTCTTCAGATAAAAGACTACTGGAGTCATCAGGCTCCTGAGCATATTTTCATCATCAGCCTGATCATGGGTGCACGGCAGCTGCTCGATTGATGGTGTTAGACAGGGAATAAAGAGAGATGCCAGGAGTGCCCTCGGATCTGACACAACGAGGCAAACATCAGTCATTTGGCTAAAAAGCTCATAAAGGCTCCATCAGCCATGACACAGGAGTTTGTCTTAGGCAAAGCTAATGAGGAAATGTGGCAGTGCAAGCCTGTGGGAACAAGTTGTGAATGGGCTGCATTTTCGATGAAAACAAGAAATACAGTTAAAAACAGCATATATCCTTACCCTGACGAGAAATTATATATCAGTGTTTTGCAACAATTATCCAAAAGAAAACATGTTTTTTTAAAAAAGTGTTTCACTTCATTTGCCAAGTGGTCAACTGCATGTAAAATTTGTACTTGAAAGTGGTCACTTCTATGGAAGGCAAGATTACACAAAATGTAATCTTGGCCCTCTCAGAAAAGGAAATTTCTTTGCTAATGGTGGAATAAATCCCGTCCATGCCTTGAAAGAGCTGATTGTGGCTGGAAGCCATTAAATAATGGACTTAGATAATAATATACAAGCTACAAGAATAACCAGAATATGCATGGCACTTTTTGGTATCTAAAGCACTTGTACAGCATTTCATTTGATCCTTAGTAACAAAAGCAGAGCAGAAATGATTATTAGCTCCATTCCTGAAGGAGAGAAAGAAACTGAGGCTCTTGTTGGTTAATTAACTTAAAGGCTGAGAACAAATCAGTAGCAGGGCTGGGCCTGGAACCCAGGTCTCCTGCCTCCAGAGCTTTGGAACTCTTTACCCTAGAGTTACGCCAGGGAACCGACTTGTAGACAAGCTTCCACATATAGTCAAGTGTTCCTTCCATGTAAACAGTGCCCAAGAAATTTCACATAATTATGATGACCTATGTCCCCCTCCTATTCCCTATTCCCTGTGGCTCATGTCTGCTGATGGCGTTTAGGTCCAATATTATATTTGGATGACACTACCAATGACAGCAGCACAGCAAGAGCAATGAGCTCAAGAGGAAGAAAAATTATACCAAACATTTTGGATGAAGATTGTTTATGTTCCAATGAACATAGAAGTTCATCGTTTGTATAATACCCAGAGGGCCACAAGGGTAATTCAAAGAGAAACAGAAACATCCATCTTGTGCATCTAAGAAAAACTGCAGACCAGGATTATATAATAAAACAAAACCTCCCTCCTCCAATGAGTTGCTGTGTACAAGTATTTTCTGAATGGAAAAACCACAAGAGTAGTTATGATCCAGTTATTTTGCACATATGATTCTTTCCCTATCTATGTTTACCCCTCTATGAAGTCATAATGAAAAATATTCATTTTACTGGGTCTTGGGAGTAGGAAACATTTCTTAAGGAAAACAAATACAACAAATGAGGCAATTCCTTGTCTTGGAAATTAGCAACCCCTGGGTTCCTTTCTATCTTATCCTCATGATTCTTGGGTTCTTCTAGAAGGGTATGGGGGTATTTCTTAAAGCCACTAGGATGCCACCAAGAACACTTCCATGTGGTATGATGCCCTGAGGTACTGAATGAGGCAACATTGGGGTTTGACACCACTTGCTAGCTAAGAATATAAAGAGGCGAGGATGCTTCTCATAGAGAACCACTGATGTCTCAGGGGCTTGAGAAATTAAAAAGGAAGAAAGGGAGGGAGGCCTAAAAGCATGTACAGACTATGGCTATGCAAATAGATCCTAGTGGACGATCAGAAGCAAGACCTAGGTAGGTGCCCCCTCAGTAGGAAGGAAAAGGCATGAAACAGAATGCAGAGGCAGAACAACAGTGTTGCGCCTTATTATATCCCTTTGAGCAATATGATCTTCAGACAAAAGAGAAGAGATAATTACATATTGATGGATTTTCATATTTTGTTTTTTCTAACAGCCAATGGCTGTCAGCTCCTTAGAGAGCCAGCAAATCCAAGAATAGCTCTGTGTTCACACTGCCAGCTCTGCAGTATAAAATAGGTAGTATATTTTAATGTCTTTCCAACTGTGTTTTTGGTGGTAATGATTAGCAGATGCCCTTACTAAGGGGGAACTACACTTGTGTTCTGGAACAGAGCTTTAACATGAAGAGCTGCTCTGTGACCGCTCTCAGTTCCCAATCCATTGAACAATAGGGCTTTATCTTTGCTGAAAGGTAACACTGCTACGGCATTTTACTGTTTTACCTACTTCCATTTCTAGGTGAGTTTCCTTCAAAACATGGCCTTTCAGGTTACAATAATATAAATTAAGCGTATTGTATAGGAAGGCTTTCATTTTTTCCCCAGCATCTGCCTTACAACTGCACTATTTATACTGGTATTTGTTCACAGTTCACTTTCTGCAATGTGTTTGGTGTAACAAGATTGCTATTTAGTATAATATATTAGGCTGGTGGAAGAGTGCCTAGTGTAAGGAGCTGGTAAAATTTTCCTGAGAAAGAAATGCATGCCCTAGAGCCACTTGGGTGACATACTAAATGGTAAACAATTATAAGGCTTCTACAAGCCTACCTGTTGGTGTTTGCATGAATTACACAGAAACACTGAGAACCCCGATGCAGTGAGGTCTACCTGAAATGAAGTTAAAATCATATTTCAAAACTCATAACATACCAACAAGTAAATAAATAAATTCTCCTTTCCAAATGTCACCAGCCAGGTGATTTCCAGGCCAGCACTGCAGTGTTTTCCTGAAAATGTAAAAGAAGCATAGTCATCCTTCTCTGAACCCTATCTCCCTGGTGTCCTGCATTGTCCCTGGAAGTTCAAGATTCATATTCCAAACGCTGCATGTAGTAGCCTTTTGGGGATGGATATTAATGAAGAGATGTTCTCATGTCAGAGCCTGCTCTATCAGAGTGCGAAGGGTACAGTCTGTTCAGAGCAGCTTTTAAATTTCTCATAATTAACCCTGCCAGAATTAACGTCCGTGGCATCAGTGACAACAAATTTAAAAAGTCCCGTCAGCACAGTTAAATGCCTCTCATTGCCTCTCTGCCCCCTTCCCTCCTTATGTTGAAAGAGGAAAGTTCTCAAAGCCTGTCAATTTGATTGTCTTGTCACTGCACCAAGAGACCTGCTGGGCTAGGTATGACCAGGCCACTTTTCCAACTCCCCTGCTGCAAATGCTAACCTAGTTCAGCTCTTAACTGTCCACATGCCATGTGGATCCATGGCATGGATTCAGTTTCTTTTACTCAATAACATGTAGTGTCTCATGTGATCTCTAAAGTGAACATGGAGAACTGAAATTTGAGTATGTCCTTGCGGTTCTACAAGTTCTGATGCCGACTCACAATAGAAAGACCAGGGAGTGCTGTGACTCACTTTAGTTTAGCCTGGTTCAAGCTCTCTCAAACAATCCGGAGCAGATGACCAGAAAGAAGAAGAAGACAGTGGCATGCGGGTGACCATACAAACATGACTACATTGGTAAGCTAGTAGAAATTGCATAATGTTTTGATGTTGCTGCCTTTACTTAAAGCACAACTTTCACAGTAGAAGGAAAGTATACTAATCAGGTAAGATTCAGATTTTGATTTTTTAAAAAAAAATGTGAACACGAATGATTGCTTTGGAGAAATAAAATTTACATGATAATTTCTGCAAGTTGAATCACTGAACGACTCCACCAGCTCAATATGATCTTTATTGGAATCCAGGATTCATGAGTCAGTCCCATTTCTGCCCTCCATAAACAGTTTCCCTCTGGTTTGTTGGAGGGACTAACAAAGTAGAGGCCTGATGAGGTGAGAGAGTGAAACCTTCACTGTCTGCTGCATATCTATGGCCTCTGCCAGTTTTGTAAGTGCCACCCTTAAAGCAATGGCACTACTCACACACATCATTTCAAGAAGTAACTTTGACAGACTCACATAATTGTATTAGAAATGTCTACATTTTACATATATGAAAAAATATCACCTATTCTGGATTAACATTGACATTTCATTCACTTGAAAAGCTGTGATATGTATAAAGCCCATGTGAATACATGTACTGCATAAGAACCCATGCTGCAGAGAGTAATGGAGCAGGCTAGTGTCCTTCTGTTAAAAATCCACTAATGGCATTGAAGGGACAAAGACTAATGAAGCCACCACAGTTAAAAGCACACCAACGC
This sequence comes from Theropithecus gelada, assembly GCF_003255815.1. Lineage (NCBI taxonomy): Eukaryota > Metazoa > Chordata > Mammalia > Primates > Cercopithecidae > Theropithecus > Theropithecus gelada. The sequence continues at coordinate 145,931,743 of NC_037689.1, read as the reverse complement.
TCCCTAAAGAGGAGCTCGAAGGACTGCCTTTTGGGGGAAGCTGAAACCCACGCAAAATCAATGCTACCAGCAAACCTACATGTGACACCTACTATGGGCAAAGAGCATGCAGAGTGTCTGGGAAATTATGGGACTTGAAGATACATAGAATGAATAATACCTAAGGAAAACAAAGAGTAGATCTCTAAGCATGCCTGAAAAACAAATATATCTCGAAGTCAATAAATATGCTTTCTCAGTTGGAGGGCATATAACTCTGGATTTTCTGTCTCATTTGCAAGGGTACTTTAGGGCCAGGCAGACCATGCAATCAACTTCAGCCACTTTTCAACAACCAACCGCTTTCCTTTGGCAAAGAGATAAAGGTAACTTTAGTGTGAAGTTTCCTTTTAAGGGCTCAACTCAAACTTTCACTACAGGCCTTTTTCAAGATATAGTACTCTAATGCTCAAGCAGTTATGCATTGGTGTGCTCTTTCTAGGAGTTATTAGCCCCTTAAGCCATGTTTTTGTAATCACCTTTCTTTTTTCAATTATGCAATTTATTACATATTTCATGCTAAGTATTACAAAATTCTGGAGCTAGTCACAGGCACTTTGCTTAATAAAATATTCATATACTAAAACGCATGCTTTTTCATCATGAGTAATATATTTAAAAGCAATTTCCCATTGGTCATTCAATTTTGGAGTGGTTGGCTCCTTCTGTCTTTGGAAACCCTGTTAGAATCAATGTAAAAATAATAGCTCTTCTTGTACATATTCCCTAAAATATGCAAAATGCTGGCTGTATGTTACAACTGTTTTTGTTTAATGCATAAAGTATCTCCTCTTCTAGATTATCTGAGCCAGTGAATCCTCATCAGAGTAATGGAGTAGTATATAAGCTCTAGTCTAGAAATAGTTATTAACAGTATTGAGCTAGAGTTATGAGAGCAAGGAACACTTCTACCTCGTAAATTGTTGGGTCTCCAGTGCTCAGAATTGGGTCTAGCACCTAGAATGTGTCCAATTTCAAATGTTTGTTGGAAGAAAATATGGAATGGGGAAGGAGGATGGAGGGAGAAAAGAAGAGAAGGAGGAAGCCAAAGAGGAAGGAGATAGGGAGGGAGGGAAGGAGGGAAGAGAGGCTGTATTAAGTGTGTGACCTTGGGCAAGTAATTGACGCTGTCTAAGCCTACCTCATTAGATCAAATGAAGAGAGCGGGCTGGAAAATTTCTAAAGGCCTGCTCTATGAGTCTGTGATCCTATGGTTTAAACTATCTATTGGTATCAATTATAATATAGATAATAAAAAAGCACTTTGGTCACCAATGAAATATGTAAAAGTATTCAGAGGAGCATCCCTTATTAGTCCAATGTCTGTCCTATTCTCTAAATATTGAAGAATTCTTTTTCTCAAATATTTAAACTACATAGAAAAGATGAACTGGGTATATATTTGCTTAATTTGCAGACTGACAGAGCTCCGATTGAGAAGTGTTTCCATAGGTTTACTAAAACATTTATCACCACTCTAATTCAACAATCTGAGTATTATCCTCTTGTAATAATGTATACTTATGAGAGGAAAAAAGCTAATGTTACCTAAAATGAACACTTGTGGAATATTAATCTCTTCAAATTCTAAAAGCCTAATACGTATTTCCATCACGGCATGGCTGAGATTATCTTCTCATAATATAAACGTTGCCACTGTTGCCACTAATTCCTCCACTTCCATATTCACATCTTCTGGAAGTGAGGTGAAGTTTTTCCAAGTATCTATAAAGCTCTATAATTCAAGGCTAGTTAATACACCTTGATCTGGCACCCAGGATTCTCCACTTAGAAGCTGTGTGGTCTTGGACAAGTTACTTAACATCTCTGTGCCTCAATTTTCCCTGAACAGTAAATTGAGGACAATAATAATAATACCTTTCTCATTGGGTTGGCAAGAGGCAGAAATGGACTGACATACATTTAAAAAAAAAAAAACATTGATGAGTGCCAAGCATACAGTAAGTTACATATAAATATTAACTACTATACTGATCCTTCCACAATGTAGCATGTTCCCAACATATATTTCGGGCTTTAACTCCCACTGCTCCCATCTTAAACATTCTAATCCAATCAGACTGGTTTACTCAGTCTTCTTAAATTACATCTTATGCTTCCTTGCCCTCATGCTTTTGCATGATAAATAGCAAATATTTATTGAGAGCATACTCTGTGCCAAGCACTGTCCTACAAGTTGCATGGATTATCTTATTTTGGTCTCACAAGATCTCTAGGTGGCAGGTACTATTATCACTCCATTTTATAGATGAGGGTAACTGATGCTTATCCCAATGAGTGACTTGATCACAATTGTAGGACTAATAAATGGCAGGGCCACCATAGTGAAATCCAGGAAGTTTGGCTCTAGCTCTTTCATTAAAACCACTGGACAGTCCTACCTATGTTTGTACCCAGTAGCTGTCTTACCTTCTGCAATAGATCCCTGATTCCTTTCACCTACCCATGTGCCCTCCCCAAAATTATCTCAGCCCCAACTCATCCTCAGACATGCCCCGACCAATCCAGTTCTCAGAGTACTTCACTTTTGAACTACTTTCAGAGCAGTCAGGGCTTCCTTGGAAGCTGGGACAATCCATTTAGTCAAGTAATTATCTAGTATCCTGGAACAGCACCTCTATTTTCCTGAATCTGGAAAGATTTAATTTTCTTTTTGTACATGTTTGGTTGGCTTCTCCAATTAGATCTGATGTTCTGTAAAGTCAGCAGCCAAATCTCATGTTTCTTTTATGTCCTAAATAGCACTTGCCACTAAGTAGGCATTCAGTTTAAAAGTGATCATTTCAGCCTGGCATGGTGGCTCACGTCTGTAATCCCAGCATTTTGGGAGGCCGACGCAGGCGGATCACGAGGTCAGGAGATCGAGACCACCCTGTCTAACATGGTGAAATTCCGTCTCTACTAAAAATATAAAAAATGCGCTCGTAGTCCCAGCTACTCAGGAGGGTAAGGCAGAAGAATCGCTTGAACCCAGGAGGTGGAGGTTGCAGTGAGCTGAGATCGGGCCACTGCACTCCAGCCTAAGCAACAGAACGAGACTCCGTCTCAAAAAAAAAAAAAAAATCATTTCATTTAACTCTAGGGGCAAATAACTACGTCAAGCTGACCTGGGCTCCTCATTTTAACAGCTGGTAAGCAGACACAATAAAATTCAGTTTTTCAATACCTTTCTTATGTAATTACTACATCAGTCATTTTCCTAGTTTTCTCTCTTGAATGCTAATGTTTCCTTGGACATACTCTTCCACCATTTTAACAGTTTCCCAGATCCAGGAATTTGAAAATAAAATTCAAAACAGAAAATAAAATGACTTTTTTTTCTTGTAAAGAAACCAACACATTGTTGAATATTCCTCTACTAGAGATTTGTTTAATTAAAATAAGCTTTAAACTGAGGAAGATCTCTATAAACTGATGTTGAGTAAGATCCCGGATACCTTTTTAAATGAAAAAGTTCTGACATTTAAAAGCATGTTAATGTTTCACAGTGATTTTTTTAATAAAAAGAAAAGAAAAGAAATAAACAAAGGTGAAAAACCAAAACTTTTAAAGGAATTCAAACAGAAAAAAGCAAACTTAAGTATATTTCAAATGAATAACACAACCACAGTGGGGGTGGGGTCATAAGGGGACTAAGCGCTAATGTAAGTGATTTTTGCACATAGTCTTCAAACTATATGTCCTTAGGCTAAAGACAAAAATAACTCTAAGCAAATGTTGTACACTAGCTAGTAGGCTTCTTTCCATAGTGTCATGGGTTAGCAATTCTGAAAATACTTTTCCGTTTATTCTAGAATTTAGTTAATTAGTTAATATATAGTGAATAATTGGACTCAGGTTTCTCAATGTCAGAAAAATGAGTTATAAATATGGAAAAGGAAAAAGGAAAAATTAACCCTGTTATGTCAGATGGAAATTAGAGTACGAGTACAAACTTGTAGCTTTTAATGTGTGCCTTTGTCTATATTGAAATCTATGAAAGGAAGATAAAAATATATAATAGATGTGTGTATATATGTATGCATATATGAACGTATGTATACACATGGATTTTCTAGCTCTGTCTGCTGAGAGGACTTAGCATTCGCAGGGGCTTTAGGACAGTGAAACTACTATGCATGATACTATTATGGTGAGTGGCTATGCATGTATGGGGACAGGGTGTATATGGAAAATCTCTATACCCTCTGCTCAATTTTGTTATGAAACTAAAAATGCTCTTAAAAATAAAGTCTATTATTTTTTAAGAAAATCACCATTTGGCATCCACCATAATAATAATTGATTCAGCAGAATTGTCAACGAATGCTAAATCTAGTGAGGGAAACTTCATTTTTGTAATGGCTTCACTGAGATACAATTCACATACCATACAATTTACTATTTTAAAGTGTATAATTTAGAGGTTTTTAGTATACTCCCAAGGTGATGGAACCATAACCATTATTAATTCCAGAACACATTTTATTAACCCCAAGGAAACCCTGTACTCATTAAGCAATTGCGCTCCATCCTTCCATCACTAAACAGTTACAACCACTAATTTACTTTCTGTCACTGTGTCTTCGCCTATTCTGCACATTTTGCATAAATGGAATCATACAATATGTGGCCTTTTGTGTCTGCCTTCTTTCATTTAGCATAATGTTTTCAAGGTTGTCCAAGTTGAGGTACAAGTTGTAACACGCATCAGTACGTCATTCTTTTTTGTGGCTGAATAATATTCCATTATATGGATATATCACATTTTGTTTGTGAACTCACCAATTGATAGATATTTGGGATGTTTTTACCTTTTGGTTATTATGATTAGTTCTGCTATAAAAATTTGTGTACAAGTTCTGGTGTGAGCAAATGTTTTCAATTCTCTTTGGTATATACTTAGGAGTGAAATTGCTGGGTCATATGGTAACTCTATGTTTAACATCTTTAAAGAACTACCAAACTGTTTCCCACAGTGGCTATACCATTGTATGTTCTCAGCAGCAATGAATGAAGGTTCCAATTTGTCACTTTTTCAACATTTGTTATTATGTGTCTTCTTAAGAATAGTTACTTTAGCAGATGTGATATGTTATCTCATTGTAGGTTTGATTTTGAGGTTTTGATTTGCATTTCCCTGATGACTAATGATGTGGAGCATCTTTAGATATGCTTATTGGACATTTGTATATGCTCTTTGAAGAAATGAGCACATTCATATGTTCTTCTTATTTTTTAATTAGTTTGAGGGTAAAATTTTGATGAGCAGCAAGATCATTTACATAGTCTCAAAGTACTTCCCTACACGATATTTACTATTTACAAAGAAAAAAATACTAACTTTATAGGGGAGAAACCTGGCATTATCGTGACAAGCTTTCTACCACCTTACCACCTTAAGCAAATGATCAAAGTTAACATCACCAGTAATGGGACAAATCAACAGTGTCCCTCCTAAAATGATGCACTGAGAAGAACACAATGTCACTTTTGTGGTATTCCTGCCAGTAGTACATAATACAACTCTAATCACTAGAAAACTAACAAAGACAAAACTAATAAGACAAACCCAAAATGAAGGACACTTCGCAAAATAACTGCCCTGTAGTTTCAAAAATATCAAGGACATGAAATTACAAAGACAGAGTGAGGAATGTCCCAGATTAAAGGCGACTTAAGAAACATAATAATCCAATGCACCATATGACCCCGGATTTTCTTTTGCTCTAAAGGACATTATTGGAACGATTGGTAAAATCTGAATAAAGCCTTTAGATTAAAGTATTTAGATAGATTAGTACCAATGTTAACTTCCTGATTTTGATCAATATGCTGTGCTTATGTAAAAGAATCTTTGCTTTTAGTAAATATATATTGAACTTTATGTTCAATATGTCTGTGACTTATTCTCAAACAATTCAGGAAAGAAGTGTGTTTGTGTATACATATACATATATGTATACATGTGTGTATATATACACATATATGTATGTGTGTGAGAGGTGTATATATGTGTATATTTGTGAGAGAGAGGGAAGGAGGAAGCAATGTGATACAAATGTCAACATAGGAGGAATCTGGGTGATGGAAATATGAGAATTATTTCCATGATTCTTATAACTTTCTGTATGTCAAAATAAAATGTTTTTAAAAAGCTATAATAATAGTATAAAGTTGATTTGTTATCTACATAAGTAAAATTATTTTATTTCAACCCACTTATCTGAGCTTATTTTTTAAAAATCCCCCCCACACACATATATATACACACATATATAAATAACTGTTATGAACTTGTTTCTTCAAAAATGTGCCTAACTTCAAATAATTTTCTTTAAAAATTTGTTTTGGTCTTTTCTACAACTTCATCTGAATGAAAAAATGGTGCTTCATTATCACAACACACATTTTCTTTAAGCTTACAAAAGCCCTGATGTCTGATGCTTCAGAACAGCTTAGCTACTGTGCTTACAGATATGGCTAAAAGAATAGGAAGATAATATTTTTCATTTTATTTTACCTATTTTCCCCTTAAAGAAATATCCAATGACAGATATTTTATTTGGGGGTTCTTTTACAAAAGGTGGATGGGCTGGTTCCGAGGATAAGAGCCTCCTAGAAACTGAGTTCAATTTGATAACCACAGGCTTCACTGACTCATAACCAGTAGCAGCCATCTGGCAAATAGGAGGTACTGGGCAAAAAGCCCCTGCATATGAATGGGCAAGTGTATCCAGGCAAATGCAGCACTGCTTTGACAAGTATTAAAGTACTAGTTCCACAGAGGCACCTTGGTTTATAAACAGCATAGAATGTTCAGCTCAGTTTGCAGTTTCTGAGTTCTTACCAACTAGGCAGCAGAGGGGGTTGCAAAGTTACACGTTCTCTCTAAAAATCATGCACTATCTGCACGATAGTGATGCAGGACCCAAAGGAAATTAGTTTAATGGGACTGCAAAAGAGATGCTGACCTACCTCCCTTTTTCACTCTTAGTACACACAAGAACTCCAGGCTGAATTCTGCCACTCCTCCATGTCATTCATAGCACCTCAAATTATTTACTCTAAAGAAATCCTCATATTTTATCACATTTATTTGGCCACCTTGCACATTAAATGCTTTAATAAAGCTCAGCTGTCAGTATCATGATGAGTTTTCCAGTCACAGTCACAAAACATCAAACTTTTTACTTGGTTTCCACACGCTTCATGCAGTGATAGCTCCTTAATTTTATTTAGTCCAGTTTTCATGTAGGTCTTTGAGCAACAAAATATTCTTGCAATACTACTATATTTAATAAAACAAACATAAAACAGCATTTATGTTGGGGCATAAATGACTAACAGCATCATTTAAATATATTACTATAGACAACTCTCTTTTACTATGGCAAATGACAACAATCACTTTATTTTTCAAAACATGTGTAGCTGTGATATACATGCTGCTGATAAAAGCCTGCTATTCACCAAACTAAATTGTGTTTGGCCTTGCATTGAACTCAGAGAAAATTGTGCATGCGCATCTCAGGTAAAAGTTCGCTCCCTATAGATGTGTGTACTACTCCAATGTTATTTACAGACCAAACATATTGGAGCCAATCTGCTAACAAATACGGAGGCTATATTCAGCCATTTCAGCCATCAATTACAGACATACGTGGGTTTTCAGTTCAGCCTATGGAATCTAACAATGGTGCTTAACTATCACAACAAAAATGCTTTTATTCCAAATTACTATTTGATTCTCTCTGCTGCTGGATCACTCAAAGAGTGCTTACCTTCTTGATCATAGACGCATTTTCTGTAAGTTTACAAGAGCCCTAATGTCTGATGCTTCAAAACAACTTAGCTGCCATGCTAACAGGCATGGCTAATGTGTAGCCTAGAAACAAAATCTGCAACTGAGCTCAGCCTCTGGGAAAAGACATCCTTTCTAGTGGAACCCACCTCAAAGTAAGACCTTTTTATTTGTAATTAATAAAGGTGACAATGGTGATTTTTTTTCACTGGGGAGGGTGCCTTTCTAAAACATTTGCCTAAAAGGCTAGAGTCTAACATTTATGTCCCTGGATGCCCTCCATACAATAAAAAAAAAATTTAATTCGTTCAACCAATGTTTCACAGTCCATATTCAAATACTTTTGCCCTGCAAAGTGCTAGTTAGGTGACAAATATGTCTCCAAGTATCCCATGATGTGTTTTGTTTTTCCCCAAACAGAATGCATCTATAGATAACAAAAATAATCCAAAGTAAGAAAATGAAGCAGCCTAACAACCTTTTACATGGAATCAACATTGCCAGGAACATGTATTGGGCACCTACCTATGTGATGAACAATGTATAAAGGTCTGAGGATAGAAAAATGAATAACATACGGTCTTTGTTTTCAAGAACCTCAAAGTTTTCAGGCAGCAGGGGAAACATAAAAGCAAATGCCTTCAACACATCTATTAGTGTCATGCGGTGGTCTACACATGGGGCACTTGGTTCAGATTGGGAGGGGCTGGTACCATGAAAGAGGAAAAGATGACTCTTAAGTGGAGTCCTCAAAGAAATAATCTAGAAAAATGATGAGGGAGGAGAAGGATGCTGGAAAGTTATCAAAATGACAGTTTGACCTTCAAGAAATAACCAAGGGAACTGTCAGGGAGAGAGCCTAAGGGATAAAGTGGAGATATACGGGAATAAGTCAGCAAGCCCTTGCAAACAGGTAAACTTCATAAGCACAGGACTGCAAATTTCCAAAACCTAAAAGCACAAGCAAAATGATATAAGAAAAGACATCTCCAATTAGAATTTTCTGACTAAATCAGTTCACAGAAAAGTAAAAGGACAAGAGTGAAAGTAAGCATAACACATGACCAAATAAAAATAAAGAAAGAATTTGGGGATTTGCTGAAGCATCAGTCCAGTATTTGCCTGGTAATTCCAAAAAGAGTCGCAGAGGAGCTGCAACTTATCAACAGATGGATGGAAGCCCGGCCAGTGATGCAGTTGGAATCCTAATGAAAGCACAGGCACAGCCTCAGAGGTGAAAAGTACGTGGGCCCTAATGCAAGTGAGACAGAGTAATGCCTTCTTGTAAAGGCATTCGGGGGGAAAAAGATGATACTGCTGAGCATATTCACCACAGAGAAAGGATCAATGTAAGATGAGAGAAAAATCTGGAGCTTTGAGGAAGATCCCCACTATTTAAGTACATTTAACAAATGAAAGTGCAAAACAAAATAGTTAAAACATGTGTGGGCTTCCATGAGGTGGCACATTTTTGTGAGAAAGACAATTTTAAATAGTAGGCAGAAAACTAGAAGTAGTAACAAAAAGAAATCTTTGCTTCCCTTTATTCTTTTTACTCTTCTGTTATTTGTTCATGGTATTACTAATCACTTCCTTCATCAGTCTAGGAAAGCAGAGGTTTGGGAGCCTTAGACACTGCAGTTGTTTGTGGAATAAAACTGAGCAAATAGCAGCATACACGGCTTATGAAACCAGAGGGTTTATATTCTATAAATAACTTCCAGTTATTCTTATTCTTTTCACGTACACCATTACTGAAGACTGGATGATAGCTTTTTGCTATTGCCTGGTTGACTTGTGCGCACGTGTGTGCGCACACACACACGCACACACACACATTCAAGGTAATGATGATATTGATTCTGAAGAGACACTTTTTGAGACAAATAAAAGAACCATACATACAACTGGTCTAATAGAGGAGGTCTAGAAACTTCGCAGTAACACTTTAGGCTTTTTCATGAATAGCAATTGTCTAACACACTTGAAAATCTTACAACCTAATAACATCAGAGGTTTGGGGCAGCATTAGAAAGGATGTGATACCTTAGAGATAACTCAAGACAGTGAGTGGTCTATGCTATTTTATTGTAAATTAAGTTCTGCATTTTCTCTTTAATAAAAAAGTAATAACCTGTGACTGAGCAGCCCTAGATAAAGTATGAAAACAGAAGCTTGCATGTGAAAACATTTCAATTAAACAGAGAATTCAAAAATAGAGCAAAGAGAACCAATTAAGCAATTCAAACACAAAAATATAAAAATAATTGTATTATGAAGCAAGGATTAGTTTCTCTCTCTCTCTCTCTCTCTCTCACACACACACACACACACACACACACCCCAAACCACATTCATGTTGCTAAACTAGGGGAATTGGGAAAAAGGTTTTCGTCTTTGGTGGGTAGCCACCTTTTTGGTTAAATGTTATATTCAAAATGTGCCTAATTCTTATAATCCAAATATGTGACACTGCTTGGGTTTCCATGACTACTGCTCAAAAAACCATATTAATTATTCAAGAGGTCCATGCCATTCTCCTTGCATGCCCTAAGGAATGCTGGGAAATGCAACATGCCATTATAAAGGAAATAGCTGTTAAACAGACTGCATGACCAAGTCTAAATAGGAAAGTTATTCCCTTGAAGTACTGACATCATCCTGATAGCATTAAGCAGTATTATTTAAACTCCTCAGAACAAAATGAAATAAGGAAATTGAAGAGTTTTGCTTCACATTTAATATCTTCACAATCTTTGTATGACCTATAATTGTAGACTCTGCTCATTCCTCTGATATGATCTGATTTTAAACCAAGTTGGCTGCCTTGCCTAAAACAGTGCTCATTCTATGAAACTTTCCCCCAAAGGTTGCCACTTTGTCATTGCAGAACTTGTAGGAAATCAGATAATCCAGTTATTAAGACAAACTGCGACAAAGCATCTGGGTGCCATATCTGCCAATGCCTGAATATAACAATAATTGTAATAGGTGCTGCGCCTATGATCTTTCCTTCATTGTAAACATTATCAAAGCAGAAGCAGGGAGGTCTGTCTGTGTTCAAGCAACCTGTACACTGCTACTGAATTCTTGTCATAGCTAAACTTGCAGTGTCAATCCCATAGCAGGCAACAAGGGGCATGATTAGCTCAATTCCTCAAAGACACAGGAGAGGAAAAGTGGTAACGACATACCACATGCTATTTAGCTCCTTGAGGAGTCAGAGATGCTATTATTTGTATTTAGTGTATATATATATATATAAATATAATATCAGATAATAATTCTATATTACATTCTATTTCATTGTATAACTTATTATTTGCACTTGCACATTATTTGCATTTATTAGCAAAAAAGACTGGTTTTAAAAGAGATGGCTATTGCAATGGGACACAAGTTGAAGTTTCTGAGTTCAAGTTCAAAGATCTCTAAATATGAGCAATTTAGAGAGATTTACACCAATACTGGGCTTCATTAATTTTGAATTCTTGCTTATCATACATATTCAGGGAAGAAGAAAGAAGGGCAAATTTTCCAGAAGCAAAGAATGTGAGAGATTCAGGGTGATCTGAATACACTGAATTCTGTACTGCATAATCTTGCAATCAAATTTCAAAATAATGTGATTAAAAATTATACCCTGTGGAAACGTAATCACCTGCCACAAATGATAAAGAAATAAAATTAAGTGATATGTAACAATTATCTAAAACATAATGAACAGTCTACTTGCTAATTAAAAGGAAAACATATTATGTATTGTAATTGCTATTCAATATTTAGTAATATAATTTCTCTGTAGTTAACTTATTCTCCTTTTTGTGAATTAAATGCTGATGGAAAAGAGGGAAAACGAGAACAGTGATAAATGCTCACCCCGTAAATAAACAACCTTTATTATTAATTATTCTTTCCATCAACCAATTACCACTCAAATTGTAAGAAAGCTAATTACAGAAGGAAAGCCAACTTGAAAAATCTATTTAGTGAGATTTTAATTCAATTCAACCATTACCTATTGAATCTGCTAGGTAGGCAATGGCAAAATAGTCAGTGCTATGTCGGACAAAAAAAGTGTGACTCTCATTTACTTAGTGCTTCTCTTGTCCCAGGCACAGTGCCCAGTGCTCAGTCACACACACACATACACACACACACACACACACACACACACACCAGCACTATGTATGTATTTATAAATCTGCACAATATTCCAATGAAAGCAGTTACTGATACTATACATAGAGACTTCTTAGACTCTCAGTTTCACCATCCCTGAATTGGAAACAATAATGTGTACTTCTTAGCTTTTTCTTGAGAGTTAAACGACAAGGTAAGTAACAGTCACAGTCTAGTACCCAGTAAATGGTAGTTACTATTATTAGATATTAGCAGTTGGGTAAACACTAAGGCCACAGCTGTTGTGCAATCATCTTCATGAAGCACAAGGGCAGGGCAGGATAAAGCACCATAAATTCAGCCCACCATCCCTTGCCTCCAGAAGTAAGATCCTCAGTTACAACCCCTTTCCTAAACAATTTGACCCAAACAAGAATAAACAAGTTGCTGTGCTACAGAATGAATCTGTGTGCTCCTATTATTAAGAAAGATTTCCATGTCATTGACTAAGATCAAAACAACCAAACCCAGAGCTGTGGTTATGGCTCAGTTTGCTTGGTGTTTCTGCCTACAGGAGGCCATGAATCATAATGACGAATCTACTAACTTTGGCCTTGTCTACACCAACCCTTATAGAGCTACTCAATCACATCCATTCACAAAGGCCCGACTCTTCCCTTTGTCACTATGGCAGAAGGGCCAGAAATAATCTACATGTTAGATAATCTGCTTTTAGGATTGGTGGGAATTGACTATATATTGTTGAGAATTAATGTTTTCATGAGCCATCAGTACACTATAGACAAGGACTGCTGATTTCCATGACTCAGACAATAATAAAATGTAGTTGTTATTAAATCCTTACTGAGCAATATTTATTCTTTCTTTGGATGATTCAGGTCATCAAAACCCCTGATGTTGCTGTGAGAAATATAGATTGGGTTAAATCTCAACTCTCTCTCTATATTTATTATCTTAAAAGATTGTTGGCTTATCCTTTGTCTCCTCCTTATCAAGGCAGAGTACATGATGCTAAGGGTGAAAAAATCCAGCTCCAAGATTTTTAGTTTGGAGTCTCAGCAATAGAAATTTGCCCCACATTTCTAGTTTGGATTGTCACATCAGAACATGACCGCTAATACTAACTTTACTGTGGAATCATGATTTTTCTCTCTCTCCAAATACAAGAAATATTCCATTTGTTCTATCTTTTAGCTTCACTTCAAAGAGCAAAGCTTCAAATCTCTATATGGTTTAACCCAAACTTGTTTCCATGACTGCAAAAAACACTAAAGTTGCCTATCTTGTGGGAATAAGACATATGTTAACCTTAAATATCTGCGGTTGGTTTTCAAGTGTTGTTCACATCAAAGTTAACCTTCCTCCATGTTTTTTTCTTAAAATGTAATTTTAAAAGATCCCTGATGTCCAATTCAAACAGAATCTAATTTTAAGGTGCTTTCCATGTGATTCTTGAGGACAAAAAAAAAAAATGTCTTTATCACCATTTTAAATAGCAAGAGGTTAGTATCGATTATTGCATTCCACAGACACTCACAATATCAAGAAACTATATGCTGGTCTAGAAGTTCAAATTCCTATCCACGCCGTATAGCATTTCCCCCAGGCCGTTAGCCACCCCAAGACCACTCATTGCATGTTTATTCTATCTCCCTTGCTCCCCCTCTAGTGGATGTGCTGGGGATCAGGGTCCCAGAGGCTTCAAGGAGTACATGACTGACCTTACAACTGAAAAGCTGGCAAACTAGAAAGTTTTGACTGTCATTGCTGACTGATCCAACACTGAAACCAGCCTGTGTATCTTTTTCTGGAAGCTGGGTGAATTCTTACAAAACTAGAGTGATTAATGTTTTCTAACATAATTTCCCTAACAATTTTTAAAGTCTGTCTGCTATTTATCATCACCACGCAGCAGCAATTCTAAATGCCAGTGATAAAATACTCTTTTCTGAAATAAAAATTGTTGTCTAAGTTGTAAACAATATATCTAGTTGCTGTTTCAAAGAATCATCAGTGAATGTTAAAGCTAGTTAGTGAAACTGTTTTTCTAAAAACTTTCCTGAGATATAATTAATAGATAATACAGTTTACCGTTTCAAAGTCGATAATTCTGTAGTCCTTTTATATTCAGAGATGTGCAACAAACACCGCGATCTAATTCCAGAACATTTTTATTACTCCAAAAAGAAACCCTGTACCTATTAGCAGTCACTCTCCATTCTCCCTTCCCAGCAGCCCCTGACAACCACTCTATGAATATAAGTCGAACCATATGATATGTAACCTTTTATGTCTGTTTTTTGTTTCACTTAGCATAATGTTTTCCATGTTCATCCAAATTGTAGTGCAAGTTGTGACACACATCAGTACTTCATTCCTTTTTTGGCTGAGTAATATTCTTTGTATAGATAGACCACATTTAGTTTGTCCATTCATCAGTTGATGGATATTTGAGTAGTTCCCACTTTTGGCTGTGATAAATAATGTTGCCATGAACACTCCAGTACAAGTTTTTATGTGGACACATGTCTTAAATATTCTTCCATGTATACTTAGAAGCGTAATTGTTGGGTCACATGAAAATTCGATATTTAGCTTTTTGAGGAATTCCCAAATTGTTTTCCACCGTGTCTGCATAATTTTATTTAATACATTTCCACAAGCAAAGGGTGCTAATTTCTCCACATCCTTGCCAACACTTGTTGTTGTGTATCTTCTTGGGCATAGTGATCCTAGTGGGTGTGAAGTGGTGTCTCATGGTTTTTAATAATATTTGCATTTCCCTGATGACTAAGATATTCAGTGTCTTTTCATGTATTTATTAGCATTTTTGTATCTACTTTGAATAAATATCTATTCAGATGCTTTGCCACTTTTTAATTGAATTATTTTGTAACAGTTTTTTTTTTTTGGCTTTTCTGGATGCTAGTACCTTATCAGATCTATGGTTTGCAAATATTTTTCTCATTCTGTGATGTGTCTTTTCACTTACTTGATGATGACCTTTGAAGCTCCCTACCAATATTTTTAATCAAAATAGTTACTAATGCCTCAGGCTGAATAATCTTTTTTCTCATAACTTTTAGAAACTGCTTCCTATATGTAGGTGGATCTAGAGATATTAGTCCTATTATCATTGACCCTATGACCCTGTACTGATCCTTAGTTAGATTGGGCCATAAATACTTTATCAGGTGTCCATCTGTCCTTAGGACAATGAACCTGCTCAAGCTTCCAAGAAAGCTTTTAGAAGCTTTTAAATGATAATACTATCTTGAGAATGCCTGCTTTTAAGCTAGTGAACTCAGTGCCTTTTTTAATTGGCATTATTTTTCTAGGAGGATTTGGGTTAGCAGCTTTTCCCACAGGAATAAGTTTAGCTACAAGACTTTTAGAATTCCTCTCTTTAATCAATACAATCTTTTACTTTACACTCCAATACAGCTTTTCCATCTGTTTCCCCCCCCCAAAGTTTAAATTTTCTTGATATCTTTCAGACCCAGTTAAACTTATGAATCTAGATGAGCTGCAGTTAGGGGTATGGGGTGGCACAGAGTAGAGACCAGTCCAAGCTAAATTACTGGAAATTCCAAGTTCTGGAATAGTTGGAAAGCAATGCTGCAGCTAATCAGGCACAGTAATCACAGGCAGGAGGGCAGAAGTGTCATCTTTAAGAATCCACAGAAGCATGGCTTCAAGTCAAGTGGCCTGATGGTAGAACTTTGGTGACAATTAAGTAGTCCACAGGCTTGCCCAGAAAAGCAGCTCCAAAGAAGGCAGTTGGGTTTTTTGAGCTAATGCTTCTTCTATACCACAAGTGCCAGAGGTGCAATTGCAAATAACAAACTTTAGTATGAAAATTTATTATGAATTGAATTGTTTCCACCCTCCCCCCCCAAAAAAAAATGTGTTTAAGTCTTAACCTTCAGCACATCAGAATGTAACCTAATTTGGAAATAGGGCTCTTACAGCGGTGATCAAGTTAAGATGAGGGTCTCAGGATCAGCCCTAATCCAATATGACTAGTATCCTTATAAAAAGGGGACATTTGGACAGAGAGATAGGCACCCATAGAGGCAAGAGGATGGGAAGATACAGGAAGAAGATGGTCATGTAAAGGTGGAGGATTGAAGCGATGGATCAACAATCCAAGGAATGTCTGTGGTTACCAGAAGCTAGGAAACAGGCATGGAACACATCTTTCCTGGCACCTTTGGAGGAAGCATATCCCTCCCAACATCTTGATTTTGAAGTTGTAGCCTCTAGAACTGGGAAACAAAACATTTCTGTTGTTCTAAGCCACACCAATTTGTGGTGTTTTGTTTCAGCAGCTCAAGGAAACCAATACAAAGCACCAGGCCCTATCCAAAGGGAGAACTTCCTGTGTCTCAGGTAGAAGGATTGTCATTACACTGATCCTTTCAGTCACATCTGCATCCCCAGATCATCAGTGTTGTAAGCAGCACTATCTTTGAAATGAAAAGGAATAATACAAATACACATTCCACATTTTTTCTACGAAGATGCATATTTCTACTTTACTAAATGTTATGAGACTTCAATTCTTGATCCACCTATGTGTGTGATGTATATTAAAAGAAGAGTAATGATTGCTTGGTTCAAATTGAAGAGATTTTCAGCGAAATAAGCCAGGAAGTCGCAACTGCTTTCTCATCCTGACTCATTCTTAATAAATAATGAAGATTTCTTATTGGGTGATATGAAATTTCATCTTAAGCATATTGAGGGTCTATAACCATGTAGATGTGACACTATATAGCTTGTATGGTTCAAAGTAGGCTTGATGGTGATGACAATGAGTGTTCGGAGATTACAGACCAAAACAAACATACACTGTACACTTTGGATTGGTAGAAATTGTAAATCATCTGCATCTTGATCCATCAAAATTATGTGAAAGAATAATCAAATTAATTATGGTAGCCTGTCTATAGGAAATACTGGATATGAGTATATATCAATCAAGCCAGTGAGATGGAGACAAGGATTCTTTCCATTTTACTGACAGCTATCCTTTTTATATCTATTACATGTGGTCTGATATCACATATGATTGTATGAAAAAAATCACTGAAACAAATGTACTGAGATTAGTTTGGTAAATATTACATTTTTAATTTTATTTCATAATAATTTCATTTATTCATTAAACAAATATTTAATGAGCCCCTATTATGTTTCACAACTTGTGCTAGGCAACTAAGATTTATCCATGCATAGAAAGAACTTCTGAACACTAATGTCACATGGGGCTAACACCATGACTTCAGCCCTAGAGGTCAAACACATACACAGTTCTCCTCAGAGAATCGGGAAAGCTTTAGTTCTAGCAAAGCAAATCTCCACATTTCTTAATTTAAAATTAATAGAATAACTTGATAGATTTTGCACCCTAACTTTACACCCAGGGGAAAAAAAACTGAAATAAAATGTGTCTAGAAAATATGGCATATTTCTTATTCCTCGTATTTTTTGTTTTTTTGTTTTGTTTTGTTTTATTTTGCTTTTTAGAGATGTTTGGTTACTTTTCTCCCAAAGCATATTTCAGCAAAACTTCAGTTCTCGTTGAAGAGCAAAGAAATGACCGTTAAAAGCTTGGTAAAAGCGAAATGTTAAGTACTAATATGGTTTGTTCTTAGGGAAAGTAGAAAGGAACATGACTCACATTGTACATCTTCTATATGCAGAGTTTCCTAGATTTTCTTATCTAAATTTTACAACAACCCTAGAGAGAGAAATCCTCTTCCTCCTATTCCTACCTCTGTTCCTCCTCCTCCTCCTCCTCCTCCTCCTCATCATCATCATCACCATCACTATCATTTTTACTACTACCATTTTGCAGATGAGGAACCCGAAGTCAGAGAGGGAAAGTAACTTACCCAAGTTCACATAGCCAGTAAGGGGCCACTTCTTACCCTTCTACAATGCAGTGTTGCCTCCAAAGAACAGTTTCAAGGAAATAATGAGCTTTTCATACCTGCTCACCAAATGTAGTCTTACACATTTGGCCCAGCATCTTACTAATGGCAATCTTTAATGGTTATAACCTATAGACTATGGAGTATGCTCCTTTTATTTCATAATCCACTCCCCTTATATCTTGTGTTTTCCTGTGATATATTTTAGATCTGAGGAAGTTTATATTTCAAAATGATTCATTCTGCTCTGCCAACTGCAAGGCAAGATTGCAATAAATGTTCTCTTGTTGATCAAGAGTGTATATTTGTGAGCAGAAAGAAATACTATCTAAATTCTCATCATGTTCTGGACCACCACCAACTAATATATTGACATGCCAATATACTGGATTGTTTACATACAAAGTAAATGTCAAGCAAACAGAAAACTCTTCTATCAGTTACCAGATATTTCTCTTACCTTCTGGGGCATGTCAGGTTGAAGTAAAATGCATCTGCTTCATCCTGTCATTACATTTGACCTAAACTTCATTTAAAAGACTAGATAAATCATTGAAAGCTGTAGCATTGATTAGGCTTTAGAAAAAAGTATTTGCTTTGGAATTTGATTGTAAGTCTTGTCCAACATTCACTTGTCAGGAACCTAACAGCTCTAGAAATTTAACTTAAAAAGATACATTTAATTCAAATTTCATTTTTAAAAGATTTTATGGAAGTAGACAAACCAAAAGGGCAACAAATTGTCATACAATCCAATGATTCAAATGCATGCTTAGGACAGTTTATAAGTGATCTGTTCAGGATACAATTAGAGTATTCACTGCTCAGTGGTAAAGAGCACATTTAAAGGCCTGTTGACATCTGATATTAAAGCTTTCCTATGTTTATCTTTTTCCTCCCCTTTTGACAGGAGATTCCTTTAAAAACCTTTCTGGCTCAGTGATGCTGAGTGACTGTGGATGCAACCCTACTCAGCCTATGAGGAACCGGGTGTTTCCAGCAAGATGTCCCCAACTCCCAGTGATATCAAAAGGACTCAGACAGAGGCACTCCCCCAGCTAGCGGGTCTCTGACTCCAGCTCTCCAGTATGCTGGAGACTGCTGAGCTGGCCTTACTAATGTGTACGCTTAAAAGAACACCTCGCTCCTCCTGATCACTACTGGTTTCTATAGAAACAAGAAAGAATCTGTTCTTTTGCTAAAATTTTCCCCTAAAGCTTTTTCTAGCAATGTATAAAGCATTTATTTTTTGCTATCAAAGTCCTTCATTTATAGCATCATTTGACCAATTAAAGAACAATGGGCTGAGTAAAGATGAGAGTGAACTTCATTTTAAGAAACAAAATCCTATGTACAGGAGGAAGCTATGGTCAGTTTATCTCTCTTGGCTCATTTTAGGACTCAAGACTCAAGTATTTTAGTGTAAATCCTTGAAACAATGGCATATCAGAGAGTTAAAAGAGTCAACAAGGTATTTACTCCACCATGATCTGAGTTTTTCATTCTGGGATACTTCAGCAGTTACAGTATTTAAATGAATTGTCTCATCAGTGTCACCATAAATAACCCTTGAAAACTCCAGAGCTCCAGACCACAGGAATGTGAGCCTCAGCCTTGATGCCTGTGTGGCTTTGCCTTGAGATAACGGCTAGGTTTCCCTGCTTTATTATTATGTGCCCTTCTCCAGGGACCACATTTGCTCAGGAATTGCTAAGGCTAGTAAATATTGTATCTGCCTCTTGTAATCACCAAGCAAACAGAATTGCCCTCCATCACATAAAACCCCTAGAGCTGTTAGGTCATGAAAGAGGTATTGAACTAGGGGTGTGCTTAAAAATTAAGAATGGGAATTACTGTAGCATAAATCAACACTAAATCAGCTGCATGGTTGTATGTGTCTAGTCTTCTATTAAATTTCATTCATTCATTCTTCCATCAATAAATATTTATTGACTTCCTACTATTTGCCAGTCACAAGGTTAAGCACTGCAGGTAAGGTGGAGTACTGAGCACTACAAATACAGTCTCTGTCCAACTGGAGTTCATAGTCTAGCATGGCAGACAGGCATTACACAAATAATCACTGAACTGTAAGAGTAAGAAATACTATGAAGCAAAAAGTACCACAAGTGCCTAATAGAGAGTCTAATCCAGTCTACGGGTTGTCAGAAACACCTGGTTGATTTGTTGGCACTTTGGTTATAAAGAGCTACGAAGTAGATGTTGGCTTAAGGTGAAATTAATTTGATAAGTGTGCATGTCGTGCAAAAATCAAGAATTGTCAAAGATCCCAAGAGGTGAACGGTTCAGCTATCTAGGATGAACGGTTTTCTCAACATGGACATTCTTAAGGATGGAGACCTTGCACACGCCTTGATGGCTCATCTGGTGTTTCAACATCTTATTAATCTGAAAACACTTTCTTAGCTACTGAGGTACCAAAAAGACCACACCATAAAGTAATTCAGCCAGAAGGTGGTCTTCAGTTGGGGAGCCTAAGGGAGATGCAACTGAATTGTTGCATCTCATTGCTCTGATTCAAATAGAGAACTATTGTCTGAGGACTGACTCTACTCCAATTCGGGATTGCCAAAGCATATATATATAATAAAACAAATAGATCCTTGGTATTCATGACCATCCAGTTTTGATATTCAAGCAACCACTTTAATACTTTCATTCTTTTGTTTCTTTAATTCTGAATCTAGACTTCTGGGAAGAAATCAGCATCTGATTCAACCAGAGACACCTACAAACATAGGGAAAGAGAATGAGCTTGGAAGTCAGACACACCTGGGTTTCAACCCTGACTGTGACAACTATTAGCTGACAGACTTGGGCAAAATGGATAATAATAATATTTCTGAGTCTTGGTTTTCTTATTTGCACCATGTGATAATGATATCTCACAGAGTTGTTGCAAGTGTTAAATGAGATGATGCGCATAAACTATTTGGCACAGTGTCTGTCAGAGAGTAAACAATCAGGAAATTAAAATTACTAAGGATATGAAAGGAAGGAATAATAGAAATAGATATATTCGAAGACATGTTAACTGAATAGACAAGGGTTTCTACTTGTACTTTTCCAGTAACTTAGGACCCAATTCTTCAGTTGATTGTGTGGAATTTCAATGAAACACAAATAATTGTAATCAAATTATGCTCTTAGGGCCATAAGCTTATGAGCAAGCATATGGATTGCTACACATTATATTTGTACCCCTAAGGTTTGTTAAACACCTTAGGATGAAAAAAAAAGCCAGTAAGTACGAAATTTATTTTTATCATTATTAACTGAAAATGGGAAAAGCTAAAGATATCAGAGAACGTAGAAGCTAAAACTAACATATTCAAATGACAATGTATTTAAAACTCTTATGGCTAATGACCTTAAAATTTTTCTAGCTCTGTGTTTCAGGAATAAAATCCAAATCATCTCTAATAAAAATATTCATAAACTTTTGCTGCTGATGCTTTTGGGGGAATATTGAGTAAAGTGCTTTAAAGATATCATTAGTTTTATTTAACAACCTAAGAAAAATAAAATACAGGGGAAACAGAGTTCTTATCATAAATATATTAAAAAACTAGAGATTAATTACATACTATTCCTCCAAGAACAGATATATATTCAACCATTTAACTAATATAATATGGTATAATCTTTGGCTGCAGTCACAAAGCCAACTATTGCCAGTATCCTAGGTTGAGACTAGCAGTCCTGTCACTACTGTAATTTTCTCCTACCATGCCCATGATTCCACTGATAACAAGCATCATACTCTTTCTTCTTAATTTCAATTCCATGTAATGTGTCAGAGCTTGCATTTATTTTGACCTGCTGTAAAAAGCAAAGAGCAGCCAATTCTACATGTCCTCCTTCTGATGCAGAGGAAGACAATAAGAAACAGGACCGTGACATTACTGCAATTCCACTTAGGCATTCAATAAATCTCTATTGAGTATTACTGTGTGGAATGCGCTATCTAGGAACTGTGGAAGATAAATACTATGTAGTTGTAGGAGGCATCCATAAAAACTGCACATAATACAAAGCAGAGGAAACATGGAGGAAGGTATGAATTCAGCCTGGGGGAAGTCCAGGAAGGCTGCTTAGGGGAGTGGCATCTGAGCTGAGCACTGAAGGATAATTAGGCTACCTGAAGTAGACAAAGTGAGGGAGATATCTTCCTGGCCACTGGAAGAGCGAGACTAAAAGCACAGAATAGTAAACAATTAAGAATGGAAAATGGTGTAAAATGGCAGAGCAGAGGCTGGGGTGAAAAAAGGCAGGTTTGGAGCACGTTAAAACACCTCCAAAATGGCATGCAGAGTAATGTTGATTTTTTTTTTTTTTTTTTTTTTTTTTTTTTTTTTTTTTTTTTTTTCCGAATCAAGAGGGAACTACCAAATGCTTTGGCAGAAAATAGTTTTTCTTCCAGACAGCTCACTGACTCTATTGCATCAAATGAATGAGGAAGCTTCTCTATAATTACACAGGCATTTTGGACTTCCCTTTCTTAATAATTAATTTATTAGTTACTGAATATAGCCTAATGATAATATATGTGTCATCCTAAGTGTCTCAGACATGAACAACATATATATTTAAAACTTATCTGGGATTGAATTCAAAGGATCAACTGAGTTGAAATTTAGTCCTAAATACTAACATACTGCCAGGCAGTTAGGTAAGTGCTGCTATAGATTTATTGAATATTTCAACAGTGAGGGAAGAAGTGATCTACAGCATGTCTGTTGTTTTGTTCTATCATATTTTTCCCTTCAGGATATATTGAAGTTTTCTTCCTAATCTGCAGAGATGCCCTTATTTTATTTTCCTTTTCGTGTCCTCTTCATTGTCATGATAAGCATTAGAAATAAAAGATAGTCAAGTTCTGGAGAGGGTCAGTTGTCTTTCCTTTCTTCCTTTCAACAAGCATTTATAAAACACCTGGCATGTGCTGGTCACTGACACTGACACTAGAAGTACCAGGAGAAATAAGATATGGTGTCTTATCTACCCTCAAGTAGCTCACAGTCTGGAAGATAACCCGGGCTAAAAATCAGTCCCCAGATGTTAGAAATCCTACAAATGAATGTGTGAATCTGCTAGTAAAAGACAACCATTTGAGTACTGCAAATAGTTTTATTTTACTGTTGTGTCACCAAAGATAAAACTTACTTGGCAAAGATTACTCCTTTGTGAAAAACCATATCAATGGACTGTCCTGGTTATATAAGCATAAAGCATAGCAAATGGCACTACTATCCTCTTGGTCGCTCAACACAAAAATTGAGAAGGTACACTGGACTCCTGCCTTTCATTCACCTCCGTCGCCCCCAGCATGCGCGCACACACACACACACACACACACACACACACACACACACACACACACAGGATCCATCAGTGACTTCTGTGGACTCCACCTCCAACCTCTCTCTCCTTCCACGGCCACTACCTTGGTGCACACCACTGCAATGACAGCCTCCCAGCTGGCCTCCACTGCCTTCTCTGCCTTCCTACATTTTGATCCCCACATAGCAGCCAATGTGCCCCTTTAAAATGTAAATCAGATCCCCCTGCCCATGCTTAAACTCCTCCAAAGGCTTCCCATTGCAGGCAGAATGAAATTCCAATTGCCTATCTGGGCCTTTGAAGTACCCACAGATCTGATCCTTGCCTACCTCCCTGACCTCATCCTCTATAAAGTTACCCTCCTTAACAAGGCTCATTTTATTCTGTGAACAAGCCAGGCATGTCCCTGCCTCAGGGTCTTTTGTAATTGCGCTGCTATCTCCTTGAAATGCTTCCCCAAGATCCACACTTGACCAGCTTCTTCTCATCCTGCAGGCCTCGGCTCAAACAGGGCCTTCTCAGATGACCAAGGCTAAAGTCGGCCTCTTCCTCTTCTGTAACTGCATTACAGGAACCTGTTTTCTTTCTTCTGATGACTTATTGCAATCTGAAACTGGATTGTGCCTTTCTTTGTGGCTTTTTTCATGTCTGCACACCCTGACTGAAATGTAAACTCCATGCAACCAGGCATCAAGTTCCCCACTGAGCCATTAGTACCTAGTTCAAGGCCTCCAGTTTGGCAGGCCCCTTGCAGGAGGTCAAGAAAGGAAAAGAAATAGGGGAAGGAAAAAAGGGAGAAAGAGAGAGGAAGGGAGATGACTATTATTCTTGGGAATAACAGTGAAATCACCTTCAACCTGAACTCAGTTGTCTTCAGGTTTGTTTGGGTCTTTTTTGGAATAGTTAAGCTGACCTATGTCTCTAGCCTTGGTTTCCAAAGGGTTTGGGGAAGGAAAGGAAGAAAGCATGGTTAGACAGATTGTTTTAATGACTGCTTACATGAGAGGATAAAACTGAGGCCCTTTGGTGGCTTGTTACCCGTAGTTATGAGTGAGGTTTAGAATCTTTTGGAGAGTTGCTTGCAGAAAACAGGAGGCCCAGGGGAGACACTAGAGGTTGTACTTTTCTGAACAACTTGGGAAAGCTGAGCAGCAGTGTCTGTGATTATGAGTCTCCATTCTTTCCATAGTTTATATTCTGATGTTGCATGACTTTTACTCACCATTCAGCCATGGCTTCTTAACACTAAATCAAAACACAGCTCCCAGCACAGCACAGGCTGTGTCTGTATGATGCCAAAGCGATTTGACAATTGATTAAACGTGGTTTAAAAAGAAATCAGTCAGACCAGTCATTTGACATCAGGTAGACTGAACAAAGCTGTCATTTGCTGGCATAACTCTGTTGTCTTAAACTCTAAAACAAGGAGCAATGTTAGGGGGTGGGAACTCACCACTTTCATTAACATTTTCCCATATGTAAGTTCAATAATTTCACAGTGTCCTGCAACTAGGATTAGATCTCACAGACCCTGAATCTTAATCATAATAGCTCCACATGCAAGTGGCCACTTCAACACTGACTTTTACTTCTCTAATTTGAAGTGATCATGAATATTGTATAACTTGCCCCACTCTAGTTCTGTTTTTTTGTTTTGTTTTTTTTCTTTTAGTAAAAAAGATTATTTCCCCTACGTTGAACCATTTCAGGAAAAGAAACTCACCACTGAATCACTGTCATAAAAATGGGTAAGAAAACGTAGCCCTCAAAAAATAAAAGTAGGCTTCCAAACAGCTTGGCCACACAGACCATTTAGGTTAGATTACTAAGGGCTGCAGTGTATTCCACTGCATTCCTTCTAGGACCAAAGAAGTCAACCCCTAGAGATCCTGGCTCAGTAGGAGTGAGGGGAGGTACAGGTATGGATTGGCATCTGCAAAGAGAAGCCCACCCTACTCCTGATTCTGAGGCAGGGACCCGGATAAGGACCACACCCTAGAATAAAGCCAGATGAACTTAATGAAGCATCAACTGAAAGATGACACTCAGCAAGCTATCATCTCTGTCCTAAGACTTTACTAAATTGATGCTGAATTGCTCTTGAGTTTTCTATGTAATGAAAATGAGTTCAATGCTTGGATAGGTTCATGAAGATGACTTTATCATTACCCATTTAGCAAACAAGACTCCCTGCCTGATGGTTATAAGAGGAAATACCCTAGAGCCAGTTCTTTCCAGGTGACTTTGATTTCCCAAATTAAGGGTCAAAATTGATCCAAGGTTATATTTAGGAATAATTGTTGAAATGTAAATCCACTAATAAAATACTAAAAGAAATCTCAAATGTTATGTTCATTTATTCATTTAACTCATTCATTCACTCATTTTTTGGTTTTTAACAATCAACAGATATGTTTTTTATTACCTACAAAATGTCTGGCTGGCATTATGGATACAAAAAGCAAAAGACATAGACTTCATCCTCAAGGAAGCCATTGTCTTACGAAAAATGCAAATACTTCAAATATATAAAAAGTATGGTCTACCATGGCAGGAACTGTAAGGACATCTGCAGAAAGTATTAATGGGTGACCAGAGGTGAAATACATTCACACTGAAGTGGTGAGGGGTACAGAGAAAAATCAGGCAAAACCCCAGAGAGAAAGCATTAGAGCTGGACTTTGAGGAGAACAGGAGGTACCCCCCCAGAAAAAAAACTGTCATCAAGATAAATGAAATTTTAAAATACTGTTAAAAATCAAAATGTCTTATTTTTTCCTTTTGCCTCAGGCTTCACTATGGCTCAGAATGGCACTGTTACAGATCCTGTCTTTGTTTAAAAATCAGATATTTTCTTACAAATTTGTTTAAGGTCCTTGTAGATTCTGGATATTAGCCCTTTGTTAGATGGATAGATTGCAAAAATTTTCTCCCCTTCTGTAGGTTGCCTGTTCACACTGATGATAGTTTCTTTTGCTGTGCAGAAGCTCTTTAGTTTAATTAGACCCCATTTGTCAATTTTGGCTTCTGCTGCCGTTGCTTTTGGTGTTTTAGTCACGAAGTCTTTGCCCATGTCTATGTCCTGAATAGTACTGCCTAGGTTTTCTTCTACAGTTTTTATGATTTTAGGTCTTATGTTTAAGTCTTTAATCCATATTGAGTTAATTTTTGTATAAGATGTAAGGAAGGGGTCCAGTTTCAGTTTTCTGCATATGGAAAGCCAGTTTTTCCAACAGGGAATCTTTTCCCCATTTCTTGTTTTTGTCAGGTTTGTCAAAGATCAGATGGTTATAGATGTGTGGCATTATTTCTGAGGCCTTAGTTCTATTCCGTTGGTCTATATATCTGTTTTGGTACCAGTACCATGCTGTTTTGGTTACTGTAGCCTTGTAGTATAGTGTGAAGAAAAAAACAACCCCATCAAAAAGTGGGTGAAGCATATGAACAGACACTTCTCAAAAAAAGACATTTATGCAGCCAACAAACATATGAAAAAAAGCTCACCATCACTAGTCATTAGATAAATGAAAATCAGAACCACAATGAGATACCATCTCACACCAGTTAGAATGGCAATCATTAAAAAGTCAGGAAACAACAGATGCTGGAGAGGATGTAGAGAAATAGGAATGCTTTTACACTGTTGCTGGGAGTATAAATTAGTTCAACCATTTTGGAAGACAGTGTGGCAGTTCCTCAAAGATCTAGAACTAGAAATACCATTTGATCCAGCAATTCCATTATTGCGTATATACCCAAAGGATTATAAATCTCTCTACTATAAAGACACATGCACACGTATGTTTACTGCAGCACTATTCACAATAGCAAAGACTTGGAATCAACCCAAATGCCCATCAATGATAGACTAGACAAAGAAAATGTGGCACATATACACCATGGAATATTATGCAGCCATAAAAAGGATGAGTTCACGTCCTTTGCAGGGACATGGATGAAGCTGGAAACCATCATTTTTGGCAAGCTAACACAGGAACAGAAAACCAAACACTGCATGTTCTCACTCATAAGTGGGTGTTGAACAATAAGAACACATGGACACAGGGAGGGGAACATCACACACGGGGCCCTGTCAGGGGGTGAGGGACTAGAGGAGGGATAGCATTAGGATAAATACATAATGGAGATGACGGGTTGATGCGTGCAGCAAACCACCACCGTGGTACATGTATACTTTTGTAATAATCCTGTAACATTCTGCACATGTATCCCAGAACTTAAAGTTTTAAAAAAAAATAGATTTTTTATTCATTGTGGATTTTTCTGCATGAGTTTTGATTTTTCACGAATACCACATTAAAATAATATTCATCTTGATTAGTGATATTTTTAAAATGTTGTGACCCTAGTAACGGCCCTTCCCCAAGCCAAGAAATCTGTGTGATGAGGAAGTAGAAAATAAGTCCATTTTCCCACCTCGTCAACTAAAATTGGCCAGCTCCAACTGGCAAACTAGCTTCTCTTATAGGATTGAACCTGTCTTTTTGGAGTAGAAATCTCAGTGGTCACGCCTATTACCCTTCCACTATCTCACACACTAAGGGCACCAACAGCTGAGAATGAAGACACAGTATTTGAGAGTCATGTTTCTCACTCACAGCCACTACCTAAGATGCCTGGTGCCAGTTAATGAGTTTCCTCTAAGTGAAGTCAGTACTTCAGGAAATGGCCATAACCAGTCATCAGAAAACTGAATGGCCTCCATTGCTATTGTTCTCTTTCTTACTAAATTAATGCATTTGGCACTGGTAAATCAGTTCCCTTTAGCTGAGTAAAGCTAAAGAGCTGGTACCAGTCTCTCCAAGAGAGGGAGAAGAAGCCATTTGCAAGAATTCCAGGCAATAATTTTTACATTACAGTGTTATTACCAAAAGGTGGTTTTGTTTGGCATTTCCTTTTCTGTCTCTTTTCTTAAATGTTTGGAGACA
The DNA here is from genome assembly GCF_003255815.1 of Theropithecus gelada. Taxonomy (NCBI): domain Eukaryota; kingdom Metazoa; phylum Chordata; class Mammalia; order Primates; family Cercopithecidae; genus Theropithecus; species Theropithecus gelada. Next base: position 145,903,505 of record NC_037689.1, on the reverse strand, counting down.
GGCATGAGAGCATATGTACTCTCTATTATTTCTTCTCGACATTCCTCTTGTTTAAAATGGGAAGATGGGTATTGGGAACCCAGCTCAGTGACAGAGCAGCTATATATATGTCTGTAAATGAGAGAACTAACTGCATATAGAACAACACCCAAGCCTCTGGCTTCTGGCTTCCAAGGTGCAGCATGTTAAGAAGGGAAAACACTTGGGCCCACGAACTGCATCTCACTCTTAGAGCTCATAGCCTCATTGATTTTAGCCCGGATTTATGGCATCATTTGTTCCTGATGAGAGCCACTCGCCTGAACAACTCCACCATGAAAAGGTAAAATACAACCTAGCAGGGCAAAATAGAAAGGGAAAAGAAAAATAAAACCAAGTGAGGACTGGAGAAATTCACTGCTTTTGTCTTGATTCTTTTGTTCATTTGATATAACTTGCTCTGTAATAAATGGCTGAACAGTCCTTCCTTTTGTCTTGATCAACCAAGAGAACAGCTAGAATGCTGGGAAGCAATAATCTGTGGCTCTACTCAGGATGCATGTGTTTATCAAATGTACTGAAGCATCCGGTGGGGCAAAATGGGCAGACCCTGAGTTAGACTGGCCTGACTTCTCATCCCAGCTCAGCATTTTACAAACTGTGTACCTTGGACAAGTTATTTAACCTCTCTATGAACATAATTGGCAATATTTGAAAGGATGGGTCTCTAAGGTTCTCAAAAAGTCATAGGTAAACCAGTTAAAGCATGGCAAACACACTGCCTGACTAATGGTAAGTGCTCAATAAAATGTCAACTATTAGCTAGCATTAACAAATATTTTTGAGAATGTTTCCATTCATTTGTATAAAGATAATAGATTTTAGGAAATGCCTTTATTATATATGACAGGTTGTTATAGTTTGAATGTGTCCCCCAAAGTTAGAAACTTAATCCCTAACACAAGAGTGTTGAGAGGTGAGATCTTTAAGAGTTCAGCACTCTCCTTGCTCCTACCTTGCTCTCTCTCTTTCTCTTTTTCGTGCATTCTTTCTCTGAGGGATTTATCTTCAGCTACAGTTAGGAACCATGTTCTTCCACCTTCTGCCATGGCAGGACACAGCAAGAAGGCTCTTGCCAGATGCAGCTCCTTGATCTTGGACATCCCAGTCTCCAGAACTGTAACAAATAAATCTCTGTTCTTTATAGATTACCCAGTCTCTGGTATTCTATTATAGCAACAGCAAAATAGGCCATAAGTCATAACAATTTTTAGTTTCATTACAGTCCAATACTTAGAATTTAAAGAAATCTCCCTTTACTTACATGGTTTATAACTATAAGACAATGAGACTCTTCATAAGAGGAACTACCAGACATTTAACATTTAAATAAATGCTGACTTTTAGAAGCAAGACTATGAGGAAACTATACACCATCTTCAAGGAGACATGCATTCTTCAACCACATTTAGAACTGCTCTGAGGGAATTACCTTCAGCTACAGTTATGAACCATGCATGAAAATTAGGCTCATTATCTTAGAGCCACAGCTCATTTTTTAGTAAAACCTGTATTCGACCTTATCAGCCTCCTTACTCACCAAATCTTGTTCCAAATTACTTTCTGGTTGTTTCAAAAAAAATCACAATCACCACTACCATCAATAAATGAAAATCTGGGGTTTACAATAAAGGATATTTAAAAAGAACCAGCCACAGATTCCAAAGGCCATTCACAAAGGTGCAATTTCAAACTGTTACCTGCCTAGTCAGGTAGAACTGTTAGAATAAGGTGGTGCCTCCCTAAGGGCCCAATTTGAATGGAGCCACACACTCAGGTCAGATAGGTAAGTTCTGGACAGACATGGCAGCTAAATGTCAACCAGGTTTTACTTTATGGCCAATGCTATAAAGCCTTTCAAAGAGAAACACAAGCCATTTATAGCAAGTCAACTTCCTATCTAAGCATTGTGACCATTTTCATTTTTTTCAAAATTAATGTCTACCTATTTCGAGATTCTATACACAAACAACAATCTTAAAGAGAATAGCCTCTCTGAAATTATATATTTTTAAAGTTAGCCTAAAAGTAGAAAAGGCCATTCAATTTTGATCTCGTGTTATGTGGAACTCAAATATTTTCTGGAGTAAAAAAATATGCAGCCAGAGGATAAACTTATTCCACACAGGGTTAAAAACAAAAATGCTGATACGACCTTAAGTATGGTGGCGCCCAGAACCAGGGTTATAATTAATCTAAATGTACTGTAATTACACTAAATGTTACTTCTGTAAAATACTTTCAAATCATGTGGCTTTTCTATGCTTAGATAACATGCAGTTTTTTTCTAATCATGGATGTAGGCATGATTTGCTAAAGGAACATTAGGTCTGGAAGCAATATCTTAATCAAATCAGAATTTCTTCTGTAAAACAAATCTTTGGCTTTTGAAGAATTAGCAGCATCTAATGCCTTGGGGTAGAGATGTGAAACTGAGCTAAAATCCCCACCGCTGGCTTTCTCCCTCTGCTCTCTGGCTTCCAGTCATTCGTAAGTACCATGTAGCCTCCTACCCGCACACCTACAGTTTCTGTGGCCATAAACCATCACAGCTACATCTAAATTACACCCTGAGGACTCCACACTTGAAATCAGTTGTAGGAAAAATCACCTCGTGTGGTTTACGTGTCTCTTTAGAACAGAAGGCTGGTTCCTTTTGGAAGGAACTCATTTAAACAAAACCTAATAGCAAGCATCCATAAATTAGAGGGTTATTGGTATGTGCATAATCAGATGCATAAAAACTGAATGAATATTCCAAGGCTGAAAATACAGACTCTTACATATGCAGAAAGATTTCTTATGGTGATTTTAGTTTTGTGAGAGATGACTAAAATGGAATGGGAAACCTATAGTCATTGGCTGTCATCTTTCTAGCTGTTCGGTTCTTTCTCCCCAGTGCTGTGAACTTAGTCAGTAACTGTCCCAAAAAAGAAATGCTGATATTGCTGAGGGACATGTCTTGACAAATCCAAGTCCTCTGATGCTCAAACCAGGAAGCAGAACATGTTACAGATCAAAAAGGTGGCAGAAACCGGCCTTATCAGGGCAGAACTTAAAATCACTCTATGTCGAAACTAAAATGTATCATTTAAATAGAGGTCAGATGAGGATTAATTCTTCCTCTTCATGCACAGCAATGGTCAAGTACTCAGTGGGTATATGATGAAAATACAGAGAAAGGAACGAATAGTTAAATACAGGTTTCAACAGAGACCATAATCCTCTCGCAGCCCCTTCACTAACCCTTTGCAACAACAATGGGATCAGACATCTTCACTGAAACTCTTGTTAATGTACTCTGTTTTTAATTGGCTTGAGTTCAGTTCCACAAAATATAGGCTAGTGAGCAGCTTACACAACATGTGAGTGTCAGGAGCCAGGAGACTGGAGAAAATGAACCTTGGGAGCCAGATGATCATGAAATGTGAAACACAAAAGAGATCCCAGAGGTCAAAGCCCATTAGTTTTGCAGGTTGGGCAACAGGCCCAGAGGAGTTAAGTGACTTGCCCAAGATCACAAAGCAAATGAATGGTAGAGACAGGGCGAGGACCCAGATATCTTAACTTCTAGGCCATGTCCCCTTCTATTGGGTGGAAAGTTGCCTCTTCTCTGCAGGGGTTGACTTGTGGGAGGAGCCTGGAATAGCCAGACTGACTCTGCCAGCGTCTTGGGCATCCATCCAATCTCCCATCCAGCCATTCAACACACATCTATTGAACATTCATTCTGTGCCAGACCCAATTCTGGCCAACATATGTAGAGAGTCAAGAAGAATCTAAGTCTAAGCTACACTGCAAAAGCAGTTTGGGTGGAAGATTCAGGGATAGCATGCTCCCTAATCTTAGAGAGTCTGAAATCTGGACAGTAAGACATGGCAAATGCAAATTAAACTGGAGTGTCTTCCATTATCCCCATAAGAAACAGAATTGTCTATTCTAGTTTTATTAAAATACTTGAATAATCCCAAATATTGAAAAGCTTATTGAAGATTTCCAAAATTTTTTCATCAGGATTGAGACTGTAATGGGGGCCCAATCTAACTCCTTCAGTTTTATCACCTTCTGCTAACCTCCAGTCTTGTCTCCCTCCAGGCACAGGTAAACTTGATTTAAACCTCTCACTTTTCTTCAGTTGCACCATGCACCATGGCCTTTCTCATGTCTGCCTCTCACCATGATAATAAATACTGTTAATTAAACTCCTCAACTGGATGTCAAACTTTAAGAGAATACAGACCACGCCTACCTCACTTTATTGCTGTATCCCCAGCAAACAGCCCAGCACCTGGCATATGGTTAATGTTTTAAAATATCTGTTGAATGAATGAGTGAGCAAATGAGCCAGTCATTGCAACAAATGTTTAATATTCATTTTTGTTTGATGTTTGACACCTCTGGTAAATATGTGTATTATCCCTGTTTTGCAGATAATGGCAAAGAAGCCCAGAGAGATGAAGTAATTGGCTCAAGGTGACACAGCCTATAAATAGTAAAGTTGGCCATCTGACAGTTAATCCACACTCTATTCATTCTTAGACCTTGCTCTTTGCCTCCTCAACTCCTAGCCATACTTCCATGTTGTACCTTCCTCTAACCTGAGGAAGCTCCCTCCAACCATAGGCTTCCTATAGTCTGAGGGCTATGTCATAGTTTTTAATGGTGTCTGGAAGTGTCTTCTTCTACTGAGTTATAAGTTCTTCCAGGGATTACAATGTCTTTCCCTTGGGAGCACTCTGTAGATTGTCCTGCATTGGCAAACTCTCAGTAATATTAGTGGAAGGAAGTTAGGGTCTGGGGACATGGAAGAAATAAACAAACAGCAAAGAATGAGTTGAGGACACAGATAGAGGCTCAGGTACAGTTTCAGTCTTCAGATCAAGTTCTAGGAGTCTGCCTTCTGACCACAGGAATTCAGGATTCAAAGTCACTGGGAAGTAAAACCCAAGGACAGCACTCTGTTCCAGAAGCCTATACTCGTTCACAGCCTGAGCACTTTATACCCCTTTCAGAGAAGGCCACAGTACATTTGTTATGTGTTTTCTACCACAATTTTTTTAATGTTGGCATCTGAATGAAATGTGTTGTAAGTATAAAATATGCTTGTAACAAAGACTTGTTACAAAGAAAATGTGAAGTTTAATTATAATTTCTACGTTAATTATGTGTTGAAATGATGATGACTCAAATACACTGGATTGAAAATATAGTGTTAAAATTTATCTCAGCTGTATCTTTTTACCTTTTCTAATGTGGCTGCAAAAAAAAAAAAAACCTTAAAATTATAGATGTGGCTTGTATTATATTGCTATTGGACAGAGTTGGTCAGTATCTTGTTTTGGGTAGCAGTTACCTGGGTGTAAGCAACATTTTACTGTGTGTTAGTTACAGTTCAATTTAAGAATTCCTTAAAGAAGAGTCTCCTCTCCTTTTAGCCTCAAATAATGTGTTCTGACACAGAAGGGAGAACCATCCCGAGCATTTTTTAAATCCCCACCATTTGTCAGATCTTTGGTGCAATTCCCTGTCTTGCAGGATCAAGCTACTAGGGGTAAAACCACTCATTTCTTACTGTTTTTATTTTCTTCCCACCAAGCAACGAACACCTAGAATGGAGTTGGGGCCCTGACTAACTTAGGGGCAGTTGTCTCTGCAGAGGCTATAAGTAAAGGATGTCCCCAGTTTCCATATCCAGAGGTAAACAGGCTTTGAATGAAACATGCTAGAGAAAAATCTAAACCTATAAGGCCTTCCATTCTCCATTCTCCCAGATTTGACTTTTTCATTCATACAAAGGTATCTATCTGTGCTATGAAGCCAAGACTTGTTTTGTAATATTAAACTTATGCCCTCTACTCAAAAAACAAAACAGCAAAGTGAGCAGACCAACAAGCATAGTGGTTCAGGTACACTGCTCAGAACACTTTGAGAACCAAAGGCAATTAAAGGCCACACCTCTGCTATGCTTGCCTGGCAAGCGAAACCCTGGCAAATGTACACATGTGTCTGATTCTCAGGGAAGAGGATACTGACCAATATTCTCCCCAGGTGGATAGAATCCCAGGTATGAAGTGCAGCTTGCCCCCCAGTCAGGTACTTGGGTTCCAACATTCACCTGGCCTGTGAAGACCCTGCCTACTAGAGGACCAAATAGCCAATTCAAGCTGTACATCAAGTCAGAGTTGACACACACTGGGCAAGGCCATAGATTTGGGGTTTTCACACCATGCTTCGACCCTGACTTTCCCCATCACTCTCTGTGAGTTAAAGGACATGTGGCTGTGTCAGGGGTTCCCAAGACCACCCTCAAGTATGTTTTGCTAGAAGGACTCAAGTCACAGAAAGTGCTATACTCATGGTTATGGTTTACTCCAGTAAACGAATACAGATTAAAATCAGCAAAGGAAAAAGGTACACATGGTAGGGTCCACGAGAGACCGGGTACAAGCTTCTAGTTTTCCTCTCCCAGGAGAGTAGTAAAGACAGTGCTTAATTTCCCAAGCAATGATGGGTGACAATATGTACAAAATATTTCCAACCAGGAAAGCTCTCCTGAGTATTGGTGTCCAGATTTTTATTGAAGACTAGTCAGTAGTCATGGAGCACCCACGTGCCTGATTTTATTTATTCAGTCTCCAGTCCCTCCAGAGGTCAAACTGATACACAGTGGCCCAAGGATCCTACCATAACCCACATTGTTAGCATAAACTATCTGGTGTGGCTTAACTCCCCAGGTATACAAAGACCCTCTCATCAGGCAGAATATTCCAAGGACCTAGAGGTTATCTCCCAGAAGCCCTTGACTGGCCCTGTTTTTGGAATATGCAGGGTTGGAACACCCCAAGCTTGCTAGGTTAACCCTTTACTGCACAGGTGCTCTCCAAAAGAGAGGAAGTCCTCTTTTTGAATGGGACCTTTGCAATACACAGGGTCTCCAGAACAAAAATTTTAAAGTTGTAATTCCAAGGACCACAGGCAGAAAGCAACTCAACTTTTGCTCAATCTCGTTTTCTTTCTTTTTCTTTTCTTTTCTTCTTCTTTTTTTTTTTTTCACTTCCCAGCATCTGGAGGAGAGTTTAGAGCAGAAAAGGACCATAAGTTCTACTACTAATTTGGTAAGAGGTTCATTGCTTATTATTAAACACACATTAAGTGCTATTTGTGTGCCTAAACATATAAGAAATCTCTATGCCCATATTGCTTTATGTAGTCTATTTATTTTATGGGGAGGGAATTGGTGGCTTATCAAAACCATTCATCGCCTGACAACTCTGTAAACTTCAACCAGGCCATTATCACACACTTGCATTCTACTGAGAATGGAAAGAGAAGAGAGTAGTGTAGGGGAGCTATGTTGTTGCTTACCTTATTTATAGTTATTTAAGCCTTAGTTTTGTTTCTATATGGCTGGAAAGTTTCCTACTAAAGAAGCACTAATTTAATTTATATCAGTGGTTGTCAAACAGGGCTGATTTTGCCCTCTCCCAAGCGACATTAGGCAATGTCTAAAGACATTTTTGGTTGTCACACCTATGGAGGAATAGGTGTTTCTGTTATCTAGTGTGTAGAGGTCAGGGAAACTCAGGACGATAATCAGGATGGCCCCTCACAACAAAGAGTTACTTGGCTGCAAATGTCAGTGGTGCCAAGATTAAGAAACCCTGATTCACATATACATGTTCTTTAAACTGTAACAATATAGAGAAGAATGAAAAATACATAAAAGCAGCCTATAATCTTTTTTTTTTTTACACTTTAAGTTCTAGGTACATGTGCACAACATGCAGGTTTGTTACATATGTATACATGTGCCATGTTGGTGTGCTGCACCCATTAACTCATCATTTACATTAGGTATATCTCCTAATGCTATCCCTTCCCCCTACCCCCTCCCCACAATAGGACCTGGTATGTGATGTTCCTCTTCCTGTGTCCAAGTCATCTCATTGTCCAATTCCCACCTATGAGTGAGAATATGTGGTATTTGGTTTTCTGTTCTTGCAGTAGTTTGCTGAGAACGATGGTTTCCAGCTGCGTCCATGTCCCTACAAAGGACAAGAACTCATCCTTTTTTATGGCTGCATAGTATTCTATGGTGTATATGTGCCACATTTTCTTAATCCAGTCTGTCACTGATGGACATTTGGGTTGGTTCCAAGTCTTTGCTATTGTGAATAGTGCAACATATGTGTGCATGTGTCTTTACAGCAGCATGATGTATAATCCTTTGGGTATATCCCCAGTAATGGGGGATGGCTGGGTCAAATGGTATTTCTAGTTCTAGATCCTTGAGGAATCATGACACTGTTTTCCACAATGTTTGAACTAGTTTACAGTCCCACCAACAGGGTAAAAGTGTTCCTGTTTCTCCACATCCTCTCCAGCACCTGTTGTTTCCTGATTTTTTAATGATTGCCATTCTAACTGGTGTGAGATGGTATCTCATTGTGGTTTTGATTTGCATTTCTCTGATGGCCAGTGATGATGAGCATTTTTTCATGTGTCTGTTGGCTGTATGAATATCTTCTTTTAAGAAGTGTCTGTTCATATCCTTTGCCCACTTTTTGATGGGATTGTTTGTTTTTTTCTTGTCAATTTGTTTGAGTTCTTTGTAGGTTCTGGATATGAGCCCTTTGTCAGATGAGTAGATTGCAAATTTTTTCTCCCATTCTGTAGGTTGCCTGTTCACTCTGATGGTAGTTTCTTTTGCTGTGCAGAAGCTCTTTACTTTAATTAGATCCCATTTGTCAATTTTGGCTTTTGTTGCCATTGCTTTTGGTGTTTTAGACATGAAGTCCTTGCCCATGCCTATGTCCTGAATGGTATTACCTAGGTTTTCTTCTAGGGTTTTTATGGTTTTAGGTCTAACATTTAAGTCTCTAATCCGTCTTGAATTAATTTTCGTATAAGGAGTAAGGAAAGGATCCAGTTTCAGCTTTCTACTTATGGCTAGCCAGTTTTCTCAGCACCATTTATTAAATAGGGAATCCTTTCCTCATATCTTGTTTTTGTCAGGTTTGTCAAAGATCAGATGAGCAGCCTATAATCTTATCAATCATTGGTAATAACCATTAACACAATACATTTTGGTATATTTCCTTCTAGTTTTTTTCCTGCACATATGTATTTGCAGATGCTCCTTGATAAACCCATCATAAGTTGAAAATACTGTAAGCTGAACATGCATTTCAATTACTAATTTGAAGTATGGTTTCTACTGAATGCTTATCACTTTCAAACCACTGTAAGGTAAAAAAAATCATAGATTGATGGGGGAGCATTTGTATATGATATTTTTATTTGACAAAATAGGGTTCATATTTGAAGTATGTTTGTGTCTTTCTTTACTTGTTATACAAGCATGTATAAAAGTAATGCAGGGTCATTATAAAACAAAATTAGAAATTTCAAAAAAATACAAAGAAGAAAAATTAATTATCATCCAGTATACGAATGTACCAAACCTGATGCAATTCTCTGTTAAAAATTTGGACTGACTTTTCATTTCAGGTTTGCTTTATGACTGAATCTGTATAAACAGATCTGTGGAAATCAATTCTCCTCCCCCAAAAGGAGACTCAGGCATTTAAATAATTATCTTCTGCAATTAAATAATTATTCTCTGCAAATATACACCACAAAGGTCCTGATTCCTGAAATCACTTCTTTTGACAAAATTCACACAGAATTTCCTGGGTTAACATCCAATTTGTTCTCAAACTTTAACATTTTACCAACTCTGACACACCTCACTTGACTAAATCTGAATTCTGTCAACTCTCATTCTAACAAAAATCCAGTCTCAGAGATAAGAAGCAATCCATTGGTGGCTAAACAACAGAAAATCAATATTTCTAGCTAAAAGACAATCTTTGAGCCACAGAATTGCATGGGGGTGGGGGGAATCTTTCTCCAGTTTTTAGAGGAAGCTATTTGAAAATGTGTAATAAACTATTAAACATATTGTTTTTAATAACCAAGAGTGAAAGGTAGCAGCCTCCTTTTCTGATGTTATCTAATCACAACTGTGAGTTCCAGAAACAGCAACTTGGGGAAAGAAGAGCAAAGAGTGGTCAAACATAATTTTGAAAAAAACTCACCACAAATCTCACAAAACCCCTATTGTCTTATGGTTTTCTTTATCCACTAATGAAGTCTGTGATTGTCATCATCCAGGTTTAGATACAAAATGCCCACTAATCCCTCTGTAAATCTCACATTGGCATATCTAGGCCTAGGCTCTAAAACAGAGAGAGGATTATGATGCATTTGGGGATCAGAGAGCCACAGAGACTCTCAAAGTCTTGGAAAGATGAACCTATGAGGAAAGGTAAATGAGGCTATGATTACTCAGCCAGAAGAGACGGGACTGAGGGAAGAATTAATAACTTCCTTCAAATAGAGAGGGTATGATGACTAGTTGAGGAAACTCACTTACACTGTGTGAACTGAATAAGAAGAAACTGATTTCATCTGTAACATGAGAAAATCAGGTTAGCTACATCAGAAGATTTCCTAGTGGCTTGTCTGCCCATTCCTTCTTCCATGCATCCACTCTACAAATATGTGTTCAGAATTTGCTTTCTAGCCAATTAAATGCATTTCCTTTAAAGGCTCATTCGCTTTTTCAGTGAATATTTGTTGAGTCTCTACTATTTCCAAGCAAGGAATGGGATACGGAAATAGTCGACATAGCCCCACCTCAAGGTTGAAAAATTATTTTTCAGGACACTGTTATAAGCAAACTACATTTTCATTTGCCTAGAATGGCCGATTGCTAGATTATGAGAACAAACCTGATGACCTTTTAAAAGTTCCTTTTAGCTCTATGAATCTTTTTAACTAAAACAAAAACATCATAAAAAGCAAATATTTTATACCAATGCAGAGTTATTTTCATGTAGATGATATTTCAATACTTTAAAAATGATTAAAGATGTAACTAGCCAGTATATATTATGGCACACATACCAAAAAGATTGTATTTTTATATTCTCTTAATTTCATGAGCCAATTGTTCAGAATCCATTTTAACTATTAAAGGTGTTCCCACCTTATGATCATGCCTACACTGGAAGACTAGAACAGATGTTTTAAAGTAAATGGGAGGCAGACCAGGTGCAGTGGCTCACGCCTGTAATCCCAGCACTTTGGGAGGCCGAGGTGGGTAGATCACTTGAGGTCAGGAGTTCAAGACCAGCCTGGCCAACATGGCGAAACCCCATCTCAGGTAAAAAATACAAAAATTAGCCTGGTGTGGTGGCACGTGCCTGTAATTCCAGCTACTCGGGTGGCTGAGGCAGGAGAATTGCTTGAACTCGGCAGGCGGAGGCTGCAGTGAGCCAAGATTGCACCACTGCACTCCAGCCTGGGCAACAGAGTAAGACTCTGTCTCAAAAAAATAAAATAAAATAAAATGAAATGAAAGGGAAGCAGCTTCTTTATTTGGCTGCTTCCTTAGACATGGATGGACATTGCAGTTACAGAAAACCCCAGTGTGCAAATAAGGAGAGCTTTGTGCATGGCAAAACCTTGGGAAGTAGTGGTTGGGAGTCAAACATTTTTGCCAACATGCCCACCACAAAGTGTCTGTTGGTGAAACCCACTGGGTAGACGGTATTGTCCAAGGGCCATGGGTAGGTAGAGCAGGAATTGATCTTACTCCTACTACCAAGGAGCACTTACATTAACAAACTGGCCAAAAGCATGACACAGATACAGCACAAAGTTTGCTGAAATAATTTCAGGCAAAAACAATTGACTTGCAGTGGGAAGACAGCTGAGTCAAACTGGCCAGCCAATACTGCAGTGTCCTGCTTAGCACATGGCCTCTGTTAAATTACAAGTCAATGTCGGATGATGAAAGAGCTTAGCGATCAGAGCAGTGGAGAGTGATGGAGAGTGATAGGTGCAGGATGAAGGGGAAAATGTGACCCTCTTCTTGGTACACACATAGATAGACAGGTAGAACTAATAGAAAGGAAATACCTCCAGGTAAAATGGAGGTCTCCTAGGAAGGTCTTTTTCTTTGTTCAAATGTTATTAAACCTGGACACTTGGGAAGCTGACATTTCTCTCTTGAGAGCTTCTGAATTGTAGAGGGGCCTTTGGACAGACCTAGGTCATGGCAACTAAATTTGTTGTGCCATTGCTTAACCATCCCACATATTTATTGGAAGCATTTTGGAAGCTCTTCTCCTGAAATATATTCATAGTCCTTAATACAAGGAAAGAATAAGAAAAGCACTCCCTTCCTCAGAGAAATTTTGAGGATGAAATGAGAGAAGGTATATAAGATTCCTAGCATAAGGCCGGGCGCGGTGGCTCAAGCCTGTAATCCCAGCACTTTGGGAGGCCGAGACGGGCGGATCACGAGGTCAGGAGATCGAGACCATCCTG